>NC_000081.6:3050000-3247500 GCF_000001635.26 Mus musculus
GATCATAGACTTGCACTGGGTATCCTAATTGATTGTTTGTCCACATACCCTGACCTGTAAGCATCTCAAAGCTCCATGTTTGTTGCCCTGCAGTAGCATTAGTATGGGCCTGACTCAAACACAGATCATGCCATATAGACTTCTAGTCTAGATACTGTCCCATCGTAAGACATGCCTTTACCACACTCATCCAATCAAAAGGAGTCATGGCATGGTGAGCCAATCTATCAATTTGGGGCTGAGTAAAAGAAGCATTGACTCCATAGGTCCTTACTGACTCTACTAAATCTTTCACTTGTTTATGCGATATTGGCTCATAATATTACTGTTGAGCATGATTCTGAAAAACAGGAAAAGCCTGACATATTTTTCGCAACCTTCTAGGAGTGCAAAAAGAGTGGCCATTGCCAATTGTTTTCTTTTCTGTATAAGGCGGTGGCAGTGGGGGAGCCGTTGTACTCCTCCCTACGGGCCCGTATCTCTCCACTTCATACTCTGCATCAGCATCCTCCAAATCTTCCTCCTCCCCTCCTGATAGTTTCGAATCTTCTGAGCTAGATAATTCTAATAACTCAAAGTCCTCGAGAGGAGGGTAAATTGACTTGATTTGCTGATCTTCATTTTTTATATTATCTTTTATATCATTATATCTTATATTATCTTTTATATCATTATATTTTATATTTTGTATCTTTATATTTTATATTATCTTTTGTATCTTTATATTTTAGTTTCTTTTCTTTTTCTCTTTTTATATCTCTTATATAACTTATTTTTCTGCGCACTCCTTCATTTTCATTTCTCTCTGTTTCTGACATACTTTCCTGTTGCTCCTGTAAAAGTTGCTGCCCTTCCTTAACAACTAGCTCACATTTCTTGTCCTGGATACAAGCCTTAATCAGCTTCCATAACGGCCTTGTTCCTGCTCTCACTTTTCCTTCTGCCTCCTCTCTCACTATATCTCTCCCTAACTTTTCCCAACTAGGTAGCGTCAGCGACCCAGTTCAGGCAAACCAAGGAGCGAGTCTGTCTATTTCCTTTAAGAACCCTCTTACTGTTCTTTCAGAAATCTTTAAACCTCGTTCTTTGAGCAAGGCTTGCACCAGCCCCACTAACGGCGTAGACTGGCCAGTACCCATACTCATCCTAGACTAAAGCGTCCTTGAGGTACTCACTTATCTACATGAGGTTCTTAGCCCCAAGGTCGATCCATGAGTTTATCTACACTCGCATTATGATCTTATGTGTCTGCCGAGCTACTCCCATCAGATACACTCATGTCCAGGTAATTAAGGAAATGGCACAATATCAAGGCAAGAAAGCAAGCAAGCAACACAACCCCAGCGACAATTACCAGATCTACTGCGTAGGAAAGCATACCTCTCAGAGACTTCTATTAATTTCTTTTTACTTACCGGTACCCCTGTTCCCCAGCTGAAGAGTTCTGAATCCACGCAGTTGAATCTTTCTCAACAGACTGCTTTGCGGGAACACTTCACTAACCGCTCAATCCCCATGATGCAGTTCTGAATCCTCCCTGTAACAGGGGGTCTTCGCTCGTGCCTGAAGATGTTACGTCCCGGGTTTCAGCACCACTCTGTGGTATGCCTGGCTCACCAGCAAGAAAGATGCCATAGCAGGATCCTTCTGCAACACGTTTATTGGGAGAGCATTCACTGTGTAGGTAAAAGACCCCGAGCCCCAGAACTGGTGCTGTTTATATAGGCCTAGGATTGACGTGTCCACACCTGATTAGTTGTGCCCTTAGCACCTCATTCACGTGCCTTGGGTCAGGCAGTGACTCAGCAAAAAACTCTATGGCACATGCGCACATTGGTTGTTTACCCATATTCATGGGCGTCGGCTTATTGAAACTAGCGCCATTTTGTAATGGCGTTTGTGGCTTCCCACATCTCTTGTAATGGCGTTTGCAGCTTCCCACACATCATCATGTGATAAACTGAAGTACAACATCAGGAGAAAATAAGTTCTAACCAGCAACAACAGACTACTGGTATCCCTCAACACATGTGGCAAAACATCTAAGTAGCAGCCTAGGCTTGGAACTGGACAAGGCTGTCTATTGTAGTAGGTCTGTACCAAAACTTGACAAGTACATTCAGAGTCAATGTACTATGAGAGACATTAAAAGTTTTAACAGTCCTTCCATATCCCAAGGAGTTCTACATGACTAATATAACAAAGAAAGTGGCTCTCATAGGCCAGCAGAGCCTGCCAGTTTTCTCCTCCCCAAAGCTGCTCTGTGCCCTCACTATAGTGATAGATGATGACACTAACGGCAAGAAATGTACCAGGCCTTGTACTTGAAAATGTTTGAAAAAGCATGTACTCAATTCAATGTTAACTGTCCTTCATTCAGTTAAGAAAGATAAGCCAAATAGTCCTGAGAGGAATGAAATCTATCTGTAAAATGCAGGAAATAGTGGCTACATGAAGTGTCATTTATTTTTAAATCACATTTTCTGTTGGAAAATAAGAGGTGGGAAACAGCACTTCTGCTCTTACTCACGTCATCCCCAAGTGGAGAGAGCATGAAATTGTCCAGTGGTTATATATGACTGTAATCTCAACATTTGGGGTGGGGGTCTCAGGTAGGAGAATCAAGAGTTCAAGGTCATCTTTGGTTATATAGCCAGTTGTCTGGGATAAAAAAGAACCTGACTCTGCTGTTCATGTCACATCACCAGCTCTGAGAAGTCACAGTCTTGGTCCACTCAACTTGCTGTGAATGGGAATCTCAGACAGATTTCCTGCTACTTTGGGCGAATAGAAAATGAGGAGTTCAGCTAGTCACAAACACATTTAAAGAATAAAAACATTTTCAGAACATCATGAGATTGCGGTAATCATTCCTGGTGCTCTTAGTGCCTGGAGCTGCCAAGTGTGGCATCCTGCACCTACAGGAGCCAATTTACATTGTAGGCTTGAAACTTTCAAACAAACAAAACATAAAAAAAAACAAACAAACAAAAAACAATTGTTTAAACCAATAGGTCACCTCAGTTGTGAACAGTGTTAAGAATTAATATTATGAAAATACTTTAAACCTAAAAATTTTGAATGTTGCTTTCGGGGGTAGGGTGGTTATGGGAGGGCTCTGGTGTCCGGAATGGAGGTTTGTAACTTTGTGTGGCCAGCGCTGGAGTCAGCCCTGGTGGTCAGGGAGGATTGTGATGAACTTGGAGCTGGTTCTTAGGCCCCCCCCACCCCCCGCCCCCCTGCCCCCCCCCTCAGTGGAAAGAGCTCGGAGGAGTGGAGCGGGGACTGAGACGCCTAGGGACATGGAAGCGCCTGAGCGAGCACAGCCCAGAGTCCCACAGCCTGCTGCCTGTGCAGCCTTCAAGGTAGCTGAGAAGCAGCAACCCTTTCCAGTGCTCACAGGATGATGAGTGGCAGTGGAGGAACGAGACAGTGCTCACATACATGGCCATGGCTGCCGTGGGCATGCTAGGGGCCTCCTATGTCGCGGTGCCCCTTTATAGGTTCTACTGCCAGAATACTGGACTTGGAGGATCAGCAGTGGCTGGGCACTCATCAGACCAGATTGAAAACAGGGTGCCTGTTAAGGATCGATCAGTAAAGTCACCTTTAATGTCCGTTTCCAGTGGAACTTCAGACCTCAGTGAACACAGATCTATGTGGTACCAGTAGAGACTGCACTGGCATTTTATAAAGCTAAGAATCCTACTAACAAACCAGTAATTATAATTTCTACATATAATGTTGTACCGTTTGAAGCTGGCCAATATTTCAATAAAATACAGTGCTTCTGTTTTGAAGAACAAAGGCTTAATCCACAAGAAGAAGTGGATATGCCAGTGTTTTTCTACATTGACCCTGAATTTGCAGAAGCTCTGAGAATGGCGAATGGCGATCCCATTACTCTTTCTTACCCCCCCTCTTTTTTTTTTTTTTTTTTTTTTTTTGAAGCAAAGGAAGGGCACAAGTTTCCAGTTCCATGCTATAATTAAAGTAGCTCCCAAGACCTGCTTAAGATTTCTGATTTTTGGAAAATCATGTATGTTGCTTTCTCAGGAGTATATTTTGAAACCTTTTATTTTTTCCCACTTGTTATTGTTTGGGATTTTTTATTAGATATTTCTTTATTTACATTTCAAGTGTTATCCCCTTTCTTAGTTTCCCCTCTGAAAATCCCCTATCCTGTCCCCCCTCCCCCTGTTCTCCAGCCTACCCACTCCTGCTTCCTGGCCCAGGCATTCCCCTATACTGGAGCACAGAACCTTCACAGGACCAAGGGCCTTTCCTCCCATTGATAACTGACTAGGCCATCCTCTGCTACATATGTAGCTAGAGTCCCTCCCTGTGTTTTCTTTGATTGGTGATTTAGTCCCAGGGAGCTCTGGGTGTTCTGGTTAGTTCATATTAAACAAGTCTTTCAAGCAATTCTAAACCAAAATGTTATTCATAAACAAGTACAAAGTGAATTCTACATTCAGATTTAGTTAAATAAAGGCACTCATTTTCTTCCTTTCCTCATCTGTTTACAATGTTTTATAGTAGGATGATCAATCTTAAAATATCCCATCATAGAAATGTCATGGTTTGTACTGGTAGCAATGTCTGCACAAAGTAAGAGTCTACAGTTTAACCACTTGGCCTAGTACTAGACAGTTTTCCTCATAATCATATTTTCCTGAAATCTTTAGCCATTGTCAGGAACAGCAGTGTTGGTCAGAAGTGTTAACTCTTCTGTTGAAGCTCCCAGTAGAGAAATGGTCTGTCCACTGAGGCTTTCCCTGTTGGCAGGTCTTGTCTTTCAGGCCTCAGCTGATCAGAGACTGACCCATCCAGCAGTTATTTGAGGGTCTCGAGGGGACTTTCTCCTAAGAACCAAATGGGGGGTAGAGAGAGATGAGAACCTTGTGCAATGAATGACACATGAAAGCAGTCTGGTAATATCAAGGTCTCACTGTATTAGCCAGGCCCAAGGTTTAAATGCACAAGCAAAAGGGGAAGTACTTCTCAGCAGGAGGAATGGGGCACCGGAAATGCACCTCAGCAGGAGGGACGGGGCATCAGAAAAAGAGGAAGTACTTCTCAGCAGGAGGGATGGGGCAGTGGAAATTTTTCTTTTGGTGACTACAAGGGGAAGCAGGAACTTGGCAGTATCAGGGTACATCTTGAGGTCAGGACATCCGGTGCTGACTTAGGGCTGGAACAATCTGTGGTTGTTCTCAGAGTGGTGCGTTGGTGGCCGCTTTTGACCCCCTTTTCTTCTGCGGGGGTGGGGGGGAGGCCCAATTCAGAGATCAGGAAAAGTGTGTTGTCTTAATAGCTCCCAACAAGAGACTATTTTAGAGAGCTAGCCCTTTGTGATGCTCAGTTCATGTATCTGAAATAAAGAGAAGACTGGCCCATCTGACATTCCTGACTGACTGAGAGACCACAGTTAAGCAGCAGAAAGGCTGGAAGGTTGTTCCCCTATGGTTACCGATGTGAAGGGAATAAGAAGAGAACAGGTCATTAGATGCTCAGTTCATGTATCTGAAATAAAGAGAAGACTTTGGCCCATCTGCCATTCCTGAATGACTGGAAGACCACAGTTAAGCAGCAGAAAGACTGGAAGGTAGTTCCCCTATGGTTACCAATGAGAAGGGAATAAGAAGAGAACAGGTCATTAGAGATCAGGCATCCAGTAATGTGTGAATAGGATAATGGGTGCAGAAGCACTAATGACGGCTTCTGTTGTCCAGCTAGCTGGCATTTACTGCCAACCAGAGCCATAAGAGCTGCATTAAAATGACAAGGAATTTCTACTGATCATATGGTTTTGTTAGCATTAATACCTACATACCTAAAACCAACTTTTGAATTTCCATGCCTCAGAGCACAGAGATTGTATTTCATTAGTGAGCACTGGTTATCACTAGGTAATTTAGAGGAATTTGGTATCGTATTAAAGCAAGTGTCAGACGTATGTGGTCCTTACAGAATTTCATACAAAATGTGATAATTTCATTGTAATTATACGAAAGTTAAGGAACATAAGCTGGTGTCTTTTACCTCAGCAGTCACTATGACTTTGAGCTCCTTTCTGGTGGTAAGCATAAATTTCATGGTAAACAGCTCTGAATAAAATAAAAAAAAAAAGCCACCAAGGCAGAAAATTACACATCAGTTTCAAAGTAACACATTACCACCACTAGAAATAAAAATACAGGCTCTTGAGGGGAGGTCAGGCATCTTAAGTGAATTAAAACAGAGACCTTTAACCTTGAGCTTATTCTAACATAAAACATCTAATGTTAGAGTCTTTGCTATGTCTTTTCAAACCCAATTTATTTTTATTTTTGATTTAAAGGAAAACTATGACTCAAATTTGGGCAGTTTGATTTTTCTTTTTACTTCAAAGATAAAGCTCTGAGATCTAAAATATTTAAAAAAAATTTTAGTCTGCCTTATTTAACATTATATTATAGTTTAAAATTGGGAGAAACATGTAGCTTGTATTGGTCATCTTTGTACCTTTAGTAAATTATAATGTTTAGTGAAAAAAAACTTTGACGGTTCCAGTAGCAGAAGAAGTAGAGGATTAAACAAACAAACAAACAAAACAAAAACAATGGGTGTATCAGGGAAATTCAGCTTAATAGTAAGCAATAGTTAGAAAGAAATTGAAATAGTATATAAACACCACAATGAAAACTCACATTTTTATAGTGATTTAATGCAGTTACTGTATTAACCTGTGTGTAGCACTGAAAGGTGAAAATCAGATTGGAGCATGACAGGCTTTTCAGTGTCGACAATAATAGATTATTATTCAAGATTTATTGAAATATGTCTTAAATATGTATTCATGAACTCCCTAGAATCCTCCCTGCCAAACATGCTCCGAAGTTCAGGAAAGTATTCTTGAAGGCTGAGAGATGCAGTTAGTGTACAGCACTTGCCTGGCATGTGTAAGACTCTGGCTTCTACCTGCAGTGCTGGAGAGCAAAACAAACATCTATATTCTTGACCCACTCTGTCCTTTTTGTAATCCTAGGAACTTCACTAATTCAGAGATACCTTCCAAACATCTTATATTAATAATCTATTATTATATCTTATATATTATATTATATTATATTATATTATATTATATTACATTATATTATATTTATTATATTATATTATATTTGAGAGGCTCCAGGATAGAACTGAAGTTCTTGCTTGACACACTTGAGGAATTTTTTCCTTTTTGGAAGTAGGGCGATTGCTCACTGGAGAAGGAAGTCTGCAGTGGACTAAGGCCCAGCCTTAGAGGGCGGGGCACTGAAACCCCATGATGCTGCTGTCAGCTTGAGCTGGACCTGTGCTGCTTCTCAGGCAGGGTATATACAAATCAACATCTCACCTGGCTAATCCTTCAGTAGAAAAACTCTTGAGACAGTAGCTAAATGTTCCTTGGAAAGAAGAGCCCAAAATTGCTCAGAAGCCTCTCTGTAATTCTTGTTACAGGAGTCTTGGGGTGCAGGGTGGTTGGCTAGGACACTGCATAGTTTATTGTGTAGAAATGACAATTAATTGTATGTCTTAAAAAAAAATACCAATGAGGAGAAAAGGAAAGCAACAGACTGGGGAATGCAAAGAGAACTCCACAGTTCCACACTGGGCAGAAGACACAAAGCAGCAGCTTCACACTGAGAGAGTGCAGAGACACACAGCCTGCTCTAGAAACCATAGCTGAGCTCAGTTTCAGTGGGTGTGGCCTAGCTCCCTCCCTTCACTGATTCCTCCCCCTTCCCCTTCTAAGGTCTCAATTACCACCAAACACCCCCAGAATGGTTTCTTCCAAGCATGGCTGTTCCTGAACCTGAAAGTGCTCCAAAGTTGAATTTCAAGTATTGTTGTTCACAGTCAGATAGTGTTGTTCAAACTCCCTGTCTAAAGAGTTTTTACTGCTGTAACAAAACACAGTGACAAAAAAAGCATGTTAAGGAGGAAAGGTTTTATTTTGCTTATATTTTCTTAATGCTGTTCATCATCTAAGGAAGTCAAGAGAAGAATTCAAAAAGGGCGGGAACCTGGAGGCAGGAGCTGATAGAAACCATAGAGGGGTGCTGCTTATTGCCTTGCTCCCCATGGTTGACGCAGTATGCTTTCTTACAGAACCCAGGACCACCAGCCCAGGGATGACACCACCCACAGTGGGTTGGGCCCTTCCCCATCAACAACTCATTAAGAAAATGCCTTAGAGCTGGATGTAATGGAGGCATTTCCTCAATTGAGTTTCCCTTCTTTCAGTTAACTCTAGCCTGTGTCAAGTTGACACAAGTCTAGAAAGTGTCACCCTGTACAGTGATTCTCTCCATTCCTATGACTTGGAAGGTAGCTGGCATTACACCAAGGATCCACCATACCCGGGTCAAGGAAGTGAAAGCCACAGATGCTGACAAATGAACTGTCTCCAGATTATGAACCCATTAAAATTAAGGTTTTTATAGAGGCCCCAGGCCCTTCCACTCCCTACCCCTCTACCTTCTTTTGAGACTTGTCTTTGGTGTGAATATAGGGTTCTATCCCCACTGTCCTCAGTCCTGTATCTGGGAACTGAGGAAGATAGATCTAGGGAAGGTATTATTAGCTAATGTGAATACAGACCAGCAACCCATATTCATCTTAACCTTTGCTCACTGATGTGTACTGTAAATGTCTGGTTGTATTGAAGAAAGGAAAGATGTGGGAGTTTATCTTTTGTGATAGGAATACAGAATTTACAAATCTATGAATGCCTCGTTTCTAGGCTATCCTAGTTGCCAGAAATAAGAAGTTTCCATTGCAAAGTTGGGGTTGTAAAACAGAGACTTTCTAAAAAAAAATACAGGTATATAGAAAGAGACCCCTCTCCCAAAAATACAAATAAGAAAATATAATCCAATGGCTATAAAATTAAAAATCTAGAAATTTCTTTTAAAAATACATTCTGACCTTTGGGCAACAGAGGAAATCAGGGACCTCATACTCAATGACACAAGAAGGGACCCTGGGGATAGAGTTAATCCAGTCAGAAACCAGACAGGATTGCTGGTTATGCTTAGACACCTTCTCAAGGATTTATTGTACATCTAGACATAATAGATGAGAATAGCAAGAAAGAAATAAAAATTATGGTATATGTGGAAAAGATGTAAATTGATGCAGGAAATAGATTGTTCAACTGTTGTTGTTTCCTTACATCAAGAGTAAGGTTGCGCCAATAGAAAGGACAGGAGATTTGGGGAGTCCTGGAAAATATGTGTTCTGGAAAACAGTGGTCAATGATCAGAGACCCAAATTAATGGTACAAATGAATGGTATTGACATAGAAGGTTTGGTGGATATAAGAGCTGATGTTAGTATACTTTCCCAAAAGTCTTGAAGTCCATATTGGCCACTTCAGAAGGTTTACACACAACTTATAGGAACTGGTAAATTATCATGAATAAGACCAGTGTCCAATGAGTTAGGGTTAAGGTTACTCATAGGTAGGGATAGGGTTCTGTTGGTTCCATTTACAAGTGGATCAAGAAAGGAAACACTGAACGTCATGGTGATATTGTAAGTAATCTGTTCTAAGGTCCACATAACTTGTAGGAGGCTCATAGCCCATTTCTAATATACTTTAGTGTTTACCTATGGATCAGTAACACTTTCATGAGGTTCAGTCTGAAGTCTATAAGATGGATTTCTCTACTTTGATGAAAAACAACTATGTCATGCTTTCACTTAATATATTTTAAATGTGCTTATTATTAACTGTCTTTGTTCTTTTATTGTAGGTAAAAAATGCCTATGAGACTCTAATTACACAGGAAAGTAAATTTTTATTAATCTAATCTGTTTTACTATGTCATGGTCACTGACATTTGACTCCAAAATTAGTTTTTATGGTTTGATGTGAAACAATTTCCAAAGTTCTTAAGTTTGAACACTGCATCTAAAGCTAGTGATGCTGTTAACCAGTCGTGGAACCTTTAGGAAATGGAACCTCCTTTGAAAACTGGATTGCTGCATTGCTGGAAGGGGGAGGGAGGGAAAGAGGGAGAAGGAGAGGGGGAGGGGGAGAGGAGAGAGTTCCTGTTCTCTTGTTACCTTTGGTTAGCTACTCCACTATCTGCTCTTACTCGGCCTTAAATTCTCCTTCTGATTGGTTTACAAATGGTTCCTGCATGTTAATCTATATGGCCAGTTATATAGCAGTTTAATTAAATAAATGCATCTTAGGACCAACTATGCCTCTTTAAAGCAGGATGAGTCCATGGTTTAAATCATTAACTAAGATCAATGGGTTATATAACAGGGCCATAGATCATAGTAGGCACTTAGTAGTTAGCACAACTGTCTATATGATACAACTACTATTCAGACTATAAAACTGAGCACATAGACCATTTACCGTAAATAAAACAAAAGCAAAATCCATCAAAGTCCATAGTTCTGGGAAGGTCCCTAAATGTACTAACCAGGATTTTTGGCTATTGTACTTCTGCTTCTGGCTAACTGTTCTTACCATTTGAAGTATGTCAACCTCGAATATGGCTTTGGTATTTAAAACTCATCTTGAGAAAGGTTTGGTGCAACCGTGGGGTCCATAACACCCAGCACTACTGCCTGCTGGCTAATAAAGACTTTCTATTGGTTTAAACCCATGTCCCAGGAGTCTTCTCTCATGGACATCCCCACAACACTGCTGCCTATAATGCTGTGGATTTCTCCTGTTTTACTTGTTTAACTGGCAGAGAAAATGAACCCAATCTAGACCCTAGGTCCAAGCCATAGTCTTTTGTACAAGGCTAAGTGCAAATGTTCATTGAGGGATGTATGTTCTCATAGGAAGCAATACTTTAAAATCCCTGCTATCATGAAGGTGTCACTCTTTCTTGTTGTTTTTGTTGTTGTTGTTGCTGTTTTGAGGCAGGGTTTCTCTGTGTAGCCCTGGCTGTCCTGGAACTCACTTTGTAGACCAGTCTGGCCTTGAACTCAGAAATCTGCCTGCCTCGGCCTCCCAAGTGCTGGGATTAAAGGCATGTGCCACCACGCCAGGTTCATTTTTTTTTCCCATTCATTCTTGATCCTTTCATTCAGTCTGTTCTTTGACTGGCGAATTGAAGACGCTGATATTTAAAATTATTGATACGTGTGTGTGTGTGTATGCAGTGGTAATCCTGTTGCTGATTTTTGGTGTTTTCTTTTTAGTATATTTTATTCTTTAATAATTAAGACTTTCCATAATATGACTCTCTCTGCAATGCTGAATTCTCTCTTCAGGGAGACATAATGTTTCCTATATTTCTTCTAGGTTTTAGTTTATTGAATATAATTTGTTTAGGCTGTTTATGCCATGGAAAATCTCCATTCTCCTTAAATCATCACAGTTTTGCTGGGTATATTATTTTAGGTTTCTTGTTATAGTCTTTAAGACTTGTATGCATTGCTATAACCTCTGGGAGGTTTCAGAATTTCCCTGAAAAATCAGCTGTTAGTCTTTTCTTACAGCTTTCAATATACATTCTTTGTTCTATATACTTAGTGTTTGAATAATGCTCAAAGGATTTTCCCTCCTTGTCTTATCTATTTGTTGTTCTGTGTTGTGGGGTGGGGGGCTGATATGCATAGAGGTGCCTTTCCTTAGTGTATGGAGTTTTTATCTATAACCATGCTGAAGATATCCATGCCATTGAATTGGTGTCTCCTTCATCTATGCTAATAAGTTTGTGTATTTGATGGTGTTCCATATGTCTTATGACTTCCTCTCGTGTGTGTGTGTGTGTGTGTGTGTGTGTGTGTGTGTGTGATATGTTTTCATGTATTTTTGTGTTTCTGCCTTAATTTCTCTTAAAGCTGGACTGAAACTTTTTTGTTTGTTTGTTTCATTTTTCAAGACAGGATTTCTCAGTGTAGCCTTGGCTGTCCTTGGACTAACTCTGTAGACCAGGCTGGCCTTGAACTCAGAAATCTGCCTGCCTCTGCCTCCCAAGTGCTGGGATTAAAGGTGTGTGCCACCACTGCCCAGTTTTGGACTGCAATTAAAGGTGAAATAAAGCTTTTAGTTTCTAAGTTGGTTTTGGTCATGGTTTTTTATTCGAATGAAAAAACTTAGTAAGAAAACCATAAAGCTGAGAGATTTTTCTGTGATTTGAATTTGTACATGTATAATACACAAATGTACAAATATTATGTAAAGTATTAAAATCTTTAGGTGTCATCAGGTCAGCTATAAGAACTGAAAACTTATTCTAACTCTTACAGATTATTCATCAAAGATGATTGACAGGTACTTTAAGAAACAATTAGAATCTCATAACTTTATATGCCTGTGAGATGCATAGATGACATTTTCATAAAGTATGCTTGGGAAAGTCTGAATCCTTTCTTCTGGGATGTGATGCTCAGCCCTGTCCTACGTACAGCTGATCAATGATGTCCATTGTTTTAAGGAGAAAACCACATTGAATTTAGCGAATCTGGAAACAAAATGAGGTTCTTTAAACAGCCATTTTAAAGTGTTATAATATTTTTCTTGAATAACGTAAGGTACATTTCTATCAGCCTTTAAAAATTTGAAATTCTATGTAGATTATATTGATTTTTCTTAGGAATAGTTAAATCTATTCATTTTTAAAATATTGTATTGAAGAAATTTGCTATTGTAACATTGTATTTTATGTAAGGGGACATACCATGCTTAGATGTGCTGGTGAGAATGCTTTATTCTTTTACATTAACTAAATGTATTAATATCAAATAATTCTTGATTTGAGATCCTATAAGTTTAATTATGCCTATGTCTACAAGATCCTGTATCTATTTGCTCTTGTAAATCACCCAAGGCCCAGAATTCTTGAGAATTTTGAGAATTTCATTTTGT
Source organism: Mus musculus (assembly GCF_000001635.26). Taxonomy (NCBI): domain Eukaryota; kingdom Metazoa; phylum Chordata; class Mammalia; order Rodentia; family Muridae; genus Mus; species Mus musculus. The sequence goes on from NC_000081.6 coordinate 3,062,875, forward strand.
TTTCTTCCCAGTAACTTATTTTTTTTTTTGTTCACTTTACATCAGCATCACAACCCCATACTCTCTTCCCAGTCCCACCCTTATAAGTCTCTCCCCCAATTGCTCCCTCACTTTTTCAGAAAAAGGAGAGCCCCCCCCCCCGGATAGACCCCACCTAGAGACATCTAGTCCAGTAGGACTAGACACATTCTCCCACATTGAGGCCCAACCAGGCAATCCAGGTAGGGGTAAAGACATTCAATGTCAGGGAACAGAAACAGAGAGAGTTCCTGTTCCACTGGTTAGTGGCCATACATGAAGACCAAGAAGCACATTTTCTACAAATGTATATAGGCCCTAGGGCAAGTCCTGTATGCTCCCTGGTTGGTGACCAAGTCTCTGTGAGCCCTCGGGGGCCCAAGTTACTTGGCTCTTTTGAGGTTTAGCCTGATGGTATGTATTGTAATACTAAGTGCAAACCCCAAGACCTAGTTGCCCCAGAGACAAGAGTCCTCAAGTGACCCAAGTGATGCTATGTGACTGTTGGGAGTGATCCTGTTTAAATGTTAACTGCCTTGTCAGCCATAAGTGCTTACTTACAAAGTCTTGGCCTCTGTGAGTACTAGCCCAGCTGAGTACAAATAGACATAGATCCTGAAGTCAGTGGAGAACAAATAGCTATAAATCTTGTGGATAGTGCCTAATAACCCTTACTGTTCTGATCTTTCTGCTGAACTGTTTACCCAGTCAATATCCTGTTCCTGGGAATAGGTGCATTAGCCAGAGACAAAGCAACGCCCCTCCACCCCGCTTTCTGCTCCTATGAGTATATAACCTGTGTGGGAAAACTAAAATTCATCACCTTGAACAGAACCTTATCTTGCTGTCCATTCTTTGTGTTTCTTTGTCCCCCATTCTCTTCCAGGTACCTCTCAAGTCTCTGTTTGAGTGTCCTGCAGGTCGAGACATGTGACCTTGCCCCCAAGTTATTTCTGACTGGTGAATTAAGATGCCTACAGTCTTTAGCGTGTCAGAATTAACAAAGGCAGGGCCTGGTTTTCTGGGCTTGGGGGTCAGAGGAGACCTAAAGAGGAGGGAGAAGAAGGGGAGGAGAAGGATACCATTGGTTAGGAGTCAAGAAAGGATGGCTCTGAGGGATGGCCAATTGGAGTTAAGAGCAGCCCAGATGAAACATTGCAAGTAATAACTTGAGGTTATTGATAGGAAAGTAGATTCTAACAGTATAGATAGTGATATCAGCCCAGCTCTAAGGCTGATTAAGGCTTACTGTAAATAATAAAAGTTGAGTGGTTTTGATCTGGAAACTGAATGATCAAAGGCATGGTACAAGCCCCAGATTGGGATTAAATATTTTCTACAACATGTTCTGTAGGTCTTCTTGTGGTGTCCTTGAATACCTCCAGTTTACTTGAGAATTTTATTTCCATAACACAGGAGTGTACAACACGCCAACGTTGAATAAGCTTTTGCATCGCTGTTCTTGTTGTCCAATTTGAAATAACTAGATTATTCCTGAAACTTGTTCAATTCTCCTAAATTGTCCAATTCTTTTCAGGTATGTTCTCCCTCTCCTCCCTCTCCCTCTCCCTTCCTTCCTTCCTTTCTTTTTTTTTTTTTTTTTAAGACAGGGTTTCTCTCTGTAATCCTGGCTGTCCTGGAACTCACTTGTAGACCAGGCTGGCCTCAAACTCAGAAATCTGCCTGTGTCTGCCTCCCAAGTGCTGGGATTAAAGGCATGTACCACCACTGCCCGGCTGGATATTTTTTCTTTAAAAGTGATATTTTAACAGCTTTTTCTTCTCAAGTCATGGGTTGACTTAAGGTTCTTTCAATTAGAAAAAAGGATTTGAAAGTGAAGATCACTTTCTGTTTACTCTTCCTCTGGGAGACCACAGAAGAGAAAAAAAAAATGATGCTTATGAGAATTGAAGCAGACAGTGTTATGTCCAGGTCTCAGGAACCCTGGAAGAACTCTAGTAATTGCAAATTTGATGTAATATAACAAAGAGATCCTTTATTCAGTCAGACCTGGATCTTAACCATTTCCCACCGTGCAGGTTAGGAATGCGATGCTCCAATCTAGGGGCTTGGAGTTTTTATATGTGCGTATACACAAGCAGGGATCCTCTGGCTTTGGGGAGGTGACAAGGAAAGCCATCCTTCAAACCTGATTTGTTCACACAGTGAAGAAGAATAGTGCAGTTGGGAGGGGGGGGGACTCTTTCTGACCTGGAAAGTAACTTTATGGTGGTTTCAGGAACTAGTGTGTTTTTACAAACTGGTCACAGCTGTCTGGAAACACTTAAGCACCCTTCTCTCATGGCCCAAGTCTGGGTCACTTAAATTTTAAAGGCTGTTCAGTCCTTGTTTCCCTTAAGGACAGGAGCCATCTGCACGGGAGAAAAGTTATCTATCAAGGAGAGTGCCAGCCTCAGTGACACAGAGGCAGGGATGTGTTGCCATTTGTCTGTTCCCAAAGCTGGCATCTATTGCTTCCTGGGGCTGAGGGCCTGGGGGTGGGGGTGGGAGTTCCTTAGGGAAAAGGGAGAGTCACCATCAAAGGGGGAATATTCTGGCCCCAGGCTGGGGCCTCTGTTTTCCCCCTCTGAAAGGCATCCTTGCTGGGGAAAAGGAAGGGGAGCTCTGAGCAAGGGTCAGGATATTGCAGTGGCAGGTTTCCTGCTTCTCTTCAACAGTTACCATCTTCACAAATATACTCAGGAAACCTTCTAAAAAGGTGCCCAATGTTTAGGGCTGGCATGTCCAGAAAATTTTGTAATGGCCCCACCAAAAAGTCCAAATTATGAAAGAGCATCTTCTTCTGTTTCCTTTGAATCTGAGGCAGAATGGAGGTCAAACTACTTGCTGTAGTTTGATGATTTTTTAACATTGTACTATAATATTTACTTAAGTAAGGTGCACATATCAAATAATTTAAAAGTGAACAGAGTTAGCATGCTGTAGAAGATCTGGGATTTACTCCTTAAATAAATTCAGATCACTGTTCAAGGTACTAAGTGGGATTCTGGGATGTATGACTAACATTTAAAAACTTTTTGAAAAGCCATCTAGAAGTTAACTATTGTAGAACTTGTATAGATTAGATAGATAGATAGATAGATAGATAGATAGATAGATAGATAGATAGATAGATAGAGATAGGTAGATCGAGTATAAATGGAGTTACTTACTAACAGGTATTGAGTCTCATACTAGGCACTATAGTCTCACAAATACAAATATGGTGTTAGAAATGAAATACTCTTTGTGAGCTGTTGGCCAGTCAATCCCATATATCCCCACCAGGCTACTGGCATTGATCTTGGTTTACCCTCCAGAACTTGACAGAACGTATACTGAAGATAATATATGCTTTACTCATAGAAATGGAGAACTGAACCTAGTAATGGCCTAGAAATTTCCTTCCAACTGTGATGTGTACACCACTGGGGATATTCACTTACTATCTTCTTTAGATTGAAAAATAAGAAATAAATCTTACATACACATTAAGACTAAAGAGAGGGGCTGGTGAGATGGTTCAGCGGTTAAGATCACTGACTGCTCTTCCAAAGGTCCTGAGTTCAAATCCCAGCAACCACATGGTGGCTCACAACCAGCCGTAACTAAATCTGATGTTCTCTTCTGGAGTGTATGAAGACAGCTACAGTGATATAATAAATAAATAAATAAATAAATAAATAAATAAATAAATAAATAAATAAATAAATATTTTTTTTAAAAAAGACTAAAGAGAGGACATCATTCTAAGCAGTTTATTTTTTCAGTTTAGTCAAGACATTCAGAGAAACTATTTAGAAAGTCAAATAAATTTTGGTGGCCAACCAAATTTCATTCAATAATCTAAATATAAAAACTAATCCTATTTTGCCTTATGACAACAATAAAAAATTTCAGAAGAAAGACAATGGTAACACACCTTTAATCCCAGGACTCTGGAGACAGACATAGGTAGATCTATTGTATTTGAGGCCAGCCTAATCAACAGACTGACTGTTCCAGGAAAACCAGGGCTATACAGATAAACCTTACCTCCAAAGAAGAAGAAGAAGGAGACAGAGAAGGCAAAAGAGAGGAAGAGGAAGAGGAAGAAGAGAAAAGAAGGAAGGAAAAAAAGGAGCTATAGAGGGAGAGAGAGTTTTTAAAGTTTGGTTTCTTTGTTTGTTTATTTTTTAAGGTGGGGATATGGCTCAGTTATTTCTTTGCAGGTATGAGGACCTAAGTTCAGATCCTTATCCACATTAAATCAGGTGCAGTGCTGCACATTTCTTTCTAACTTCAACACTTTGTCTCACAAGAGACAGATCCTAGGAGTCAGCCAGTCCATCCAAATGAGAATCTCCATCCAGGTTCAGTGAGAAATTCTGACTCAAAATTAAGGTAGAGTACAACAGGAAGACATTGGACATAGACCTCTGGCCTCTACGCAAAGCATAGGAATCTCAGACCTATGTTTTTTAAACATGTATTAACTCAATTACTCATTGTAATGCTATGAAGTAGGTGATAGTATAGTCATAATATACAGCTGAATAAAATGAAACACCAAAAGTCATTAACTGGTTCAAGATCGTGTAGTCAGTAAATGGAAGCAGGCAGGATCTGGACTGAAGATGTCAAATGTTCAAATCAACTACACACAATCCTAAGAGGCACATTTCACATTCAAACAATAGGAACAGTTAGAGATTTTAATAGATAGATTTTAATAGATAGATAGATAGATAGATAGATAGATAGATAGATAGATAGATAGATAGAATGCTGGATCTATCTGTAGCTCAACCTGTGATTTGGGATCCCTTTGGCAAACCTCTGTCTCCAAAATTATTTACATTATGGTTGTCAGGAGAGGGCATGGGGAGGTGCTCTAATGGTAATGGTCAGTCACTGAGTTCCTACATAGTCGCAAACTACTACAGCTAAGAACATAGTAGGTACATGGTAGTATTTTAGAAGGTCCAGTGTGTAGCAACTTCAATAAGAATTAACCTCCAGAGAAATCATGCAACCCAGCTTGGGGTTCAGAGTAAGGCTTGACCACTGATCTAGGCAGGAAAGACACCACTTCACTGACAAACATTTCTACACGGGACTGGCATTTATTTGTTGTGCTTACTTAATGGACTTCTAGAAATAAAAGACGACAAAGAGTGACATTTACTACACTTGCAACATTAGAGAGGTCTATAGCTGCTTCTTCTCTTTTCTCTGGCATCTTCCTTTGTCCTCCCTCTTTCCCTGGATCACCTAGATACTGGGCTATAAATGCAAATCAACAAGAGAAAGTGTTTCTTGTCCTTGGAGTATAGCTCAGTCTTGTATCAGGGAAGTACAGGAGTGGAGCAAAGGAGGCTGTGAGCAAAGCACCTTACCTGTGCAATGGTTACTTTTTTATAACCTTACTGGATTTAGAATCACTCAGAAAACATGCCTCTGGACAGGTCTATCCTGAGAGGATTAACTGAGTGGGGATGACCCACCCTGAATGTGGCTGGCACCTTCCAATAATCTGGAGTTCTAGACTGAACTGTTTCAGAAGCTATCTTCTCTCTGCTTCCTACGGTGGATGCAATGTGACCAGCTATCTCACAGTCCTGCTGTTATGACTCCTTCCTCACCAAAGACTTTGATATAATAGTTTCTTTTGAGACTGAAAAATAACATGCTCCAGGGAAGCCATTAAAACAGGGAGGTGAACAACTCTAGATAACTTCAGGAAGTCTCACAAACTAACCAGCTTCACTAGGCTCCTGCCTACCTGAGTAAGTAATAAAGAAGGACCTAGATTCACTCTCAGACCAGTCAAGCTACAAAGTAGACTCTGAGGCCAGATCAGCTGCCTGGAAGAAGCAGTAACAAGCCAAGCTACCTGGAAAAGGTTTAGGCCAACTGAGTCACTTAGAAAGGAAACTCTTCAATCCACTGAGCTGCCTGCAGGCTGTGCAGTGTGCTGCAGGTTCCTAGCTTTCATAAGCTGTCCCAGTGCTGGGGTAGGCTTTAGTGATAGAGCTGTCCATGTGCAATTTCTGCTCCTGTAAGTAACCCCTCACCCATGCTCCTGTAAATAACACCAATAAAAGTCACTGGCTCACCAAGTATGATTTTGATGGAGCCCTTGAAGCAAGTGTTAGGGACCCTCTGGGTGTAAGACCTTAAGCAACAACATAAGTTACATGCCAAGGAACTCGTCCCAGCATCAGGCCACAAATGCCAATAGGGCTGAGGTTGAGATGTCCTGCTCCTTGAGTTGTTTCTCTTCTAGTTTTGGTTTTGTGCATATCCAGCTGGTAGTCATTGCCCCCAAATTTTCTATCGGATGAGAGTCACATTTTCTTAGGGATTGTGGAGAACAAGTAAATCTTGTGCCCCCATCCAGATCATCTTCAAACAATAAAAAGGGGAATTGTACCCTTCCCCCAGCCTTGAATAGGTTAAACAACCCTCCAAAGGTCTAACCACCTGGCTGGAGGTGGCACCTGGCCTCATCTCATTTGCATTTTCCCACCTGAGCTTTGAGTAGTTGACAGCCTGCTGAGCTTGCTTTGCAACTCAATCCAGCTAAAACAAAGGATGGGTCTGTAGGTTTTGTCTATATAAATGCAGAGCTGAAAATTAAACTTTGGGGTTTTTGTTTGTTTGTTTGGTTTGGTTTGGTTTTGGTTTTGGTTTTGGTTTTGGTTTTGGTTTTGGTTTTGGTTTTGGTTTTGGTTTTGGCTTTGGTTTTGGTTTTGGTTTTGGTTTTGGTTTTGGTTTTTTTGAGACAGGGTTTCTCTGTGTAGACCTGGCTGTCCTGGAACTCACTCTGTAGACCAGGCTGGCCTTAAACTCAGAAATTCACCTGCCTCTGACTCTTAAGTGCTGGGATTAAAGGTGTGTGCCACCTTGCCTGGCAAAAATTAAATTTTGATCAGAAATCTTTGTCTTGACTTCATTCTTCTCTTGCCCACCTGTCCTTTTTCATTCCCAGCTCCCCTTTCAGGTGTACCCAGTTCTCTGTGGCTGCTGGACAGCTACAACTTGGGTCTTGGATTTTTATCATATTTTCAACCCATGCTCATATTATGTTATTGCCAAGGGAAGTTTTGAAGATGTGTTGAAAAATAATAATGACTTGATGTTGAGATAATCAAAAGGGAGGTCATACAACTAGGCTCAGCCTCATTACATTTCTTTAAAAGCAGAGCATTCTTTATGGCTGGTAACAGATGGAGAGAGGTCAGAGAAATTCAAAGCATGGGACTGATTTAGTATGCCCTGGCTGACTTTCAAGATGAGGAGCTGCAAAGAAGGGCTTGAGAGAAGGCTAACTGTGGAGGTAGATGAACACAAGCATGAAAATATATGTGTGTATGTGAGGTATCTGGTGGGAGAGGGAAATGACTTGGCTTAGAGGATGTGGTTAGCACCCCTTTCTGACACTTTCAGGAGAGATGTGATGTGTGATGCCTCCTATACAAAAAAAAAAAAAAAAAAAGCAAGCGATTAAAAAAAAAAATCTATCCAGTTGTGATCACTGCTGAGGTTTTAAAAGATCATCCTTATCCTTATCTTTTTGCTTTATGTTACAAGTTCTTGGAATTCTCCACACTCAATTTCTCAATTTGAAACATTTGCAAAAATTCACATGCTGTAAAGGGTTTTGTTAAGAGGCATACATAACCCCCATATGCAAAGGGGTCTGCATATGAGAAAGATGCAGAAAGATGTTAATAAAAAAATTGTCCTGAGCCACCTAATGACCCTGTAAGTGACAAAACACTGCACTAGAAACCAAGTAAATTCAATCTGAAATTCATTTTTCAATGGAGGCATCTGAACATGTTGGCTCTGTCAGCCAATGAAGGAAAATGAGATTTTGTAAATTGTGATTCATGTAAAAGAATTGTCTATGAGCCTGCTATCTGGGGCCCAAAAACAAAGCAGGACAAACAGGGCTATCTTGTCTGGGTCAACACCACCTGGCCAGAACCTCCCCTCTGTCTACTGCCTCTTGACGCCGGGTAAAGTCATACATCAACTAGTTAGTATGTGAACAAAGATAAGCCCCCAGCCCACAGGAACAAAGTCCTGATGCCCTTTTGCTATCATGTAATCTTTCTGTTAATGTTTAAATAAGCCAATAGTGTGTTGCTATGCTGAATTCCACACCCCTAAGCCCCTTACCCCATAAAAATCCCTAGCTTTCGAGCCTCGTGGCCGACATCTGTTATCACCTGTGTGGGATGCATGTCAGACCGGATCTCCGTCATTAAACGTCCTCATGTAATTACATCAAGAAATGGTCCTTTGTGATTTTTTTGGGTGCACACCGAATCAGAAATTGGGTGGGGGTTTCCCCACTAGGTCTAACACCAACAGGGAAATGAAACATGCAGTGTAGGGTAAAGTCACCCTGGCCAAAAACCATTCTGCTCATGTTCAAGAACATTTAGAAAACCGCTTTAATAGTATAGGGCAGTACATTCATTCACAATGCCCCATAAATGAGTCTGTCTTCAGGCAAGAATGAAAATACTGTTATCCTTGTGGACTGAGGCAGAACCACAAGGGAAAAGAGAAGAAGGTAGAGAGAGGAGAAAAGGACACTGGGTAGGAATCTTGAAAAAACGGCAATGAGGGCTGGCCAGTTGGAGTAAGAGCAGCCTAGATGAATATGACAAGCCATATTGTGGGATTATTGGCAGAGAAGTGGACATTATTATATATCTGCCCAGCTCTAGTGTGGATTAAACCTGCTTATGAATATAAAAGTTTTGTCTTTTATCTGGAAACTGAATAATCAAAGAAGGTATAGAAACCCCCAACTGATGATGAAATATTTACTACAACACACACTGCATTTGATACTCATGGCCCTGGTTAGTCAGAAGATCATTATACACTAGTGCATTTTCCCAAGGGGCTGGCCACTGCACCCAGAAGTCAAGCTCACTTGCTCTCCCTCTCCTCCCTCTCCCTCTCCCTCCTCCTCCCCCTCCATCTCCCTCTCTCACTCTCCTCCCTCCTCTCTCTCCATCTCCCATGCTACCATAGTTCTAGGCCACAATATGGGTCCTGCTATTCCATGTGCCCTCATATATTCACACCCCATCTGTGATGTCCCCTTTGTAGTGTATACCTAAGTATGGCACTGCCATCCTCCCCTTATGAGGGCCTAAAGCAGCAGCCACTAGTGCCTTTAACACCTATGTCTACTTGCTCCTCAATAGCAACCTGAGCCAGGCCCCTACACTGCCCACCAACCCATCTTAACTTCTTGGAGCACAGAGAATGGCTGAGTGCAAAGCATGTATCACAAGAGCCAGGTACAGGGACTCAGACCTTTAGTTCCAGCACTTGGGAGGCAGAGACAGGTGGATCTTTGTGAATTCAAGGCCATCCGGATCTATAGAGTAGGTTCTAGGACAGCCAGAGTTACATAGGAAGAAAACAAAACATCATATGTGTGTGTCATTCAGAGATTCAAAAAATATTAAATTTATAGTATACATGTAAACTTAAAGGGCAAACAATTTTTTACACAAAGTATAGTAAAAGTATAATATCCTTAATGTAAACATAGTTTTACAAACTAATTTAAAAAAACTAATCAATTTAGATATGAACAAGGATCATAAACATTCATCAAGACCCACATGTAGACAGAATAGCAGCAAGGTTTGGGGTTGTATGGTGAAGCCAGAATGTGCTATAAGGGATGGTTATGTAAATTACAAAACTTCTAACATCGGTCATATCACCACAGAAGGATTTCTCCTAGAACCCCACTTTTGAAGAATAATTATCTAAAGAAAGAACAAGATAAAAATTTTGTAGGTAGCAGATTCTCAATTTGAAAACACATTGCTAATGCTTATGATTTAAAAACCAGAAAGAAGTATATAAAAATGCTAATATTGTGTACCTCTGTTGATATAGGCTATGCTGTTTATATTTGTGGTCTCCTGCTATATGAGACTGGATGAAATTCCTAGTAACAGCCCATTTCTATCATCCAACCAAATGATCTTTAGCAGTGATGTTTTCTGTTACAGAGTAGATGTTCTCATGCCGTTTTTTTTTTGTTGTTGTTGTTTTTGTCTTGTTTTGTCTTTTTTGTTTGTTTTTTGTACCTAGTAGCACTCTGTCATTTTGTCTTTTAGGCAGCACATGAGGGCAAGCCTTATAAAACAATACACATTAGAGTATTGGGTGCGTAGGTGTGGATGATGTGCTCGATAAAATAGCAGAATTGAAAACCTCAGTGACACTAACCCTTCCAAAAGACCTTCGTGTATGGTTATCTTCTTTAATCATCATTGTACTGCACATTAGAAAAATCGGTCTGTGGGGGAAGTTTCCTGAATTGTAATTGGAAGCAGTCACTAGGCGTTAGTAAATGTAAATGCATGCCTGCCTACAGAAAAAAAGTCATAAGCTTACTTGTTATTCCAGTTCAGCCTCATGTATAGTTTCTTCAGTGGTCTCGGTCTTTATTTGAAGTCAGCTTCAAGTTCAGCTAGCATGAGCTCTTAGTGATTATATTACATATTTGAGCGAAGGCTTTTTAAAAAGAGGTATTTGTAATTCTGTGCCTGCTTAAAACCGTTCAGTGCTGCCCACAGTCAGAGTACTCCCAGACAGTGAGTTACAGTGCCACCATGTCTACCATGTACCCAAAAGCAGCTTGCTCTAATTCTCAGTTATAGGTAAAGTCATGCCAGGGACATAAATTTGCATTATTTTTAAAGTGTTGGGGGATGGGTGTTTGTTTTGAAGAGTCTTATTTGAAAGTCTATTGTCATTTCTTCTTATGGTTTCTTGAACTGAGAACTTCTGGGCATGTGTCACTTACAGAACGATCAGTACCAAAGCTTTGTAGTCTTTGAATTGCATTTAGAAAATTGCCATTACCCAGCACAGTTATCCCAAACCAAGAGTGCATAGCCTTTGAGTTACTCAACCATCAAGGCGGTGTGCTTGGGATGCACACAGCCCTGATAGTCAATTATCTGCTGTGGGAAGGCCCATTCCTCAGGCAGAAATCAGTGAGCATCCTTCCCTTCATCAGTTCCCAGCTTCCGGGAACTGGCGAGCCTGTTGCCAGGGGAAATGGACTTGTTGCCTTTGTTTGACTTGCCCTGGGAAGATCTTGACAAAGATCTCTATTCTTGTTCTGTTGAGGTCTGATGAAGCATTAAGTAAAACTGTCAAGTCTGAAAAGATACTGTGTCCAGTGGCGCACGAGTCACCTTTACAAATGACGCTCATGGCTCCCTATGACACAGGTTGTACTTTTGAGTAATCACCTTGTCTTTGACAAACCATGGGACTTCTTGATTACTGCAGTGTGGCACTGAGCTGAGAGAAAGCTACTTTATATTAAGTAGACAGATCCTATTTTGTTGAAAAGCAGTAACACTGCTGAATAGTGTCTGAAATTCCACATACAGAATTATTTTACTACTACTGGCATTTTTAAATTAGATGCTTCTAATGTGGAAGGGTTTAGATAATCAGGAACATAAACTGCAGGCAAACTCATAAATGTGAGTAGTATTTTTATTAGAGAGACACAACTCTGGGAGCATCAATTCGGGAAGACCTTCACTGGGCCACACAATGGAATCTGATCCTTCACATGGTTCCAGGGAACTGACCTCTGGACATATGGCCCTCATGCTCACCTGCCCTCACAGTGGGCCTTGTAGCAACTGGAACAAATTACAGAGCCACTTCAGAGACTGCAGGCGTATCGCACTGCAAGTCAAGGGGGATATTCAGGACATTGCTTGCACGTGTCTTTATTAAAGGTTACAGAGTGGATTCGGAGATGCACACATTCAGATCATGGGCTTGTGACTGAAGAAAATGGATGGATGGATGGGTGGATGGATGGATGGATGGATGGATGGATGGATGGATGGATGGATGGATGGATATTTATGACGTGAGGGGATGACTGAAGTTGAATGGTTTTCTGTTATTTTCACGTTTCCATATTGGTGTTGAGCAAAAAGTCTGAGCATGATTTGGGTTGGATAGTTTGGATTTTCATGAAAGCATTACTTTGTTATGGGAAAGCAGGGAGTCCTTAATAATTCTATTGGCAGGGAACATTTTAAAAGACTCTGCTTGCATTATTTAGTGTATTTTAGGAATGTGATTATTTCTGAGACTTCTCCTTTTGCGGTTTTTTCCCCTCCCTCCAACACTTTGCCTCCATTCTAAGTTATGAATGCTTTAAGTTTTCCTAAACACAGTACATATCTCACAAGTTTGACTTACAAACATAACAGCCCTTCACTGCAGTTATTCCTGGTGCCTATATCCAGCAGACTCCATTCTGCCACACACAACCTGCCATCCCCATCCCCATGGCCACTCCCACCCTCACCCCTCCCTCCCTCTCCGGTCTTATGTGTCTTGGCTGGGTGACTTGGAGAACATTGTTTCCCTTCATAAGTAGAAAGATGACTACCTGTCCCTGAAACGAACTCTTTGTGGCCAAAGAATGACCACCCCAAAGGCCATCATTCAAACACTGGCTTGAAAAACCCCCCTTAGAACTCTAGCTTGCTACTTGTTCAGGCTCCTCCTCCCTCCAGACTCCTTTAGACTCCACACACCTGCTCTTTGGGAGATTCCAGGTCACCATGGGTCCCATATGCTTCTTAACACATCCTTGTCAACTTTTACACTTTAAATCCTTGAACAGTAGAAAAAGTTACTTAAACATATTACTTTGGAGCACCGAAATTCCCCATCAAGTCATGCTGAGGCACATTTTTTTTCTTTTTCTCTCTTTTCTTTTAAAAATTATTTATTAGGCATTTTCCTCATTTACGTTTCCAATGCTATCCCAAAAGCCCCCCATAACCCCACCACCACTCCCCTACCCACCAACTCTCACTTCTTGACCCTGGCATTCCCCTGTACTGAGGCATATAAAGTTTGCAAGTGCAATGGCCTCTCTTTCCACTGATGGCCAACTAGGCCATCTTCAAATACATATGCAGCTAGAGACACGAGCTCCAAGGGGTACTGGTTAGTTCATTTTGCTGTTCCACCTATAGGGTTGCAGACCCCTTTAGCTCCTTGGTTACTTTCTCTAGCTCCTCCATTGGGGGCCCTGTGATTCATCCAATAGCTGACTGTGAGCATCCACTTCTGTGTTTGCTAGGCCCCTGCACAGCCTCACAAGAGACAGCCATATCTGGGTCCCTTCAGCAAAATCTTGCTAGTGTAGGCAATGGTGTCAGCGTTTGGAGGCAGATTATGAGATGGATCCCTGGATATGGCAGTCTCTAGATGGCCCATCCTTTTGTTTCAGCTCCAAAATTTGTCTCTATAACTCCTTCCATGGGTGTTTTGTTCCCAATTCTAAGAAGGGGCACAGTGTCCACACTTTGGTCTTCATTCTTCTTGAGATTCATGTTTCACAAATTGTATCTTATATCTTGGGTATTCTAAGTTTCTGGGCTAATATCCACTTATCAGTGAGTACATACTGTGTGAGTTCTTTTGTGATTAGGTTACTTCACTCAAGATGATGCCCTCCAGGTCCATCCATTTGCCTAGGAATTGCATAAATTCATCCTTTTTAATAGCTGAGTAGTACTCCATTGTGTATATGTACCACATTTTCTGTATCCATTCCTCTGTTGAGGGGCATCTGGGTTCTTTCCAACTTCTGGCTATTATAAATAAGGCTGCTATGAACATAGTGGAGCATGTGTCCTTCTTACCAGTTGGAACATCTTCTGGATATATGCCCAGGAGAGGTATTGCATGATCCTCCAGTAGTACTATGTCCAATTTTCTGAGGAACGTCCAGACTGATTTCCAGAGTGGTTGCACAAGCTTGCAATTCCACCAACAATGGAGGAGTGTTACTCTTTCTCCACATCCTCGCCAGAATCTGCTCTCACCTGAATTTTTTATCTTAGTCATTCTGACTGATGTGAGATGGAATCTCAAGGTTGTTTTGATTCGAATTTCCCTGATGAGTAAGGGTGCTGAACATTTTTTCAGGTGCCTCTCAGCCATTCGGTATTCCTCAGGTGAGAATTCTTTGTTTAGCTCTGAGCCCCATTTTTTAATGGGGTTATTTGATTTTCTGGAGTCCACCTTTTTGAGTTCTTTATATATTTTGTATATTAGTCCCCTATCTGATTTAGGATAGGTAAAGATCTTTCCCAATCTGTTGGTGGCCTTTTTGTCTTATTGACTGTGTCTTTTGCCTTGCAGAAGCTTTGCAATTTTATGAGGTCCCATTTGTCAATTCTCAATCTTACAGCACAAACCATTGCTGTTCTATTCAGGAATTTTTCCCCTGTGCCCATCTCTTCGAGGCTTTTCCCCACTTTCTCCTCTATACGTTTCAGTGTCTGGTTTTATGTCCACTTAGATTTGACCTTAGTACAAGGAGATTGGAATGGATCAATTTGCATTCTTCTACATGATAACAACCAGTTGTGCCAGCACCATTTGTTGAAAATGCTGTCTTATTTCCACTGGATGGTTTTAGCTCACTTGTCAAAGATCAAGTGACCATAGGTGTGTAGGTTCTTTTCTGGATCTTCAATTCTATTACATTGGTCTACTTGTCTGTCGCTATACCAGTACCATGCAATGCAGTTTTTATCACAATTTCTCTGTAGTACAGCTTTAGGTCAGGCATGGTGATTTCACCAGAGGTTCTTTTATCCTTGAGAAAAGTTTTTGCTATCCTGGGTTTTTTGTTATCCCAGATGAATTTGCAGATAGCTCTTTCTAATTCATTAAAGAATTGAGGTGGAATTTTGATGGGGATTGCATTGAATCTGTTGATTGCTTTTGGCAAGATCGCCATTTTTACTATATTGATCCTGCCAATCCATGAGCATGGGAGATCTTTCCATCTTCTGAGATCTTCTTTAATTTCTTTCTTCAGAGACTTGAAGTTCTTATCATACAGCTCTTTCACTTCCTTAGTTAGAGTCACGCCAAGGTATTTTATATTATTTGTGACTATTGAGAAGGGTGTTGTTTCCCCAATTTCTTTCACAGCCTGTTAATTCTTTGTGTAGAGAAAGGCCATTGACTTGTTTGAGTTAATTTTATATCCAGCTACTTCATCGAAGCTATTTATCAGGTTTAGGAGTTCTCTGGTGGAATTTTTACGGACACTTATATATACTATCATATCATCTGCAAAAAGTGATATTTTTACTACTTCCTGTCCAATTTGTATCCCCTTGATCTCCTTTTGTTGGTGAATTGCTCTGGGTAGGACTTCAAATACAATGTTGAATAGGTAGGGAAAAAGTGGGCAGCCTTGTCTAGTCCCTGATTTTAGTGGGATTGTGTCCACTTCTCACCATTTACTTTGATGTTGGCTAGTGGTTTGCTGTAGATTGCTTTTATCATGTTTAGGTATGGGCCTTGAATTCCTGATCTGTCCAAGACTTTTATCATGATTGGGTGTTGGATTTTGTCAAATGCTTTCTCCGTGTGTAACGATTATGTTGTTTTTGTCTTTTAGTTTGTTTATATAATGGATTATGTTGATGGATTTACATATATTAAACCATCCCTGCATCCCTGAAATAAAATCTACTTGGTCAGGATGGATTATTGTTTTAGTGTGGTCTTGGATTCGGTTAGCAAGAATTTTATTGAGTAGTTTTGCATCGATATTCATAAGGAAAATTGGTCTGAAGTTCTCTATCTTTATTGGATCTTTCTGTGGTTTAGGAGTTCTGTAGGCTTCTTGTATGTTCATGGGCATCTCTTTCTTTAGGTTTGGGAAGTTTTCTTCTATTATTTTGTTGATGATATTTGCTGGCCGTTTAAGGTGAAAATCTTCATTCTCATCTACTCCTATTATCCGTAGGTTTGGTCTTCTCATTGTGTCCTATATTTCCTGGATGTTTTGAGTTAGAATCTTTTTGCATTTTGCATTTTCTTTGATTGTTGTGCTGATATTCTCTATGGAATTCTCTGCACCTGAGATTCTCTCTTCCATCTCTTGTATTCTGTTGCTGATGCTCGCATCTATGGTTCCAGAGTTCTTTCCTAGGGTTTCTATTTCCAGCGTTTCCTCACTTTGTGTTTTCTTTATTGTGTCTACTTCCCATTTTAGGTCTAGTATGGTTTTGTTCATTTCCATCACCTGTTTGGATGTGTTTTTCTGTTTTTCTTTAAGGACTTGTAACTCTTTAGCAGTGTTCTTCTGTATTTCTTTCTTTCTTTTTTTTTCTAAAGATTTATTTATTTATTATATGTAAGTACACTGTAACTGTCTTCAGACACTCCAGAAGAGAGCGTCAGATCTTGTTACAGATGGTTGTGAGCCACCATGTGGTTGCTGGGATTTGAACTCTAGACCTTCGCAAGAGCAGTCGGGTGCTCTTACCCACTGAGCCATCTCACCAGCCCCTGTATTTCTTTAAGTGAGTTATTAAAGTCCTTCTTGATGTCCTCTACCATCATCATGAGATATGATTTTAAATCCGGGTCTAGGTTTTCGGGTGTGTTGGGGTGCCCAGGACTGGGTGAGGTGGGAGTGCTGGGTTCTGATGATGGTGGGTGGTCTTGGTTTCTGTTAGTAAGAATCTTGCATTTGCCTTTCGCCATCTGGTAATCTCTTGAGTTAGTTGTTATAGTTGTCTCTGGTTGGAGCTTGTTCCTCTGGTGATTATGTTAGCCTCTGTCAGCAGACCTGGCAGACTAGATCTCTCCTGAGTTTCAGTGGTCAGAGTACTCTCTGTAGGCAAACTCTCCTCTTGCAGGGAAGGTGCCCAGATATCTGGCATCTGAACCTGCCTCTTGCCAGAAGTTCTGTTCCACTCACCAGAGGTCCTAAGATCGCTTGGAGACTCCTCTAGGGACCTTAGGGGTGTCTGCTGACACCGCACCCAAGGTGACCCAGTGCTGGCTTCAACCAGAAGGGACTTGTGAGCCTGGTCAGGCCTAGTTTTCTGCTTCCCTAATTAATGCTGTCTCTGGTCCCGCACAGTTGGATTGGAACAGAAGTTGTGTTCCACTCACCAGAGGTCGTAAGATCCCATGGAGACTCCTCTGGGGACCTTGGGGGTGCCTGCCGACTCCGCGCCCAAGGTGACCCAGTGCTGGTGCCCACAGGAAGGGACCATGCTGAGTCACTTTTAAATGCCTTTAGAGTTGCATAAATGTGGTAGAGAGGTCCTGCTAGAGTTTTTTTTTTCCCCAATAGGCTTCCCCATCTTTTCTTCTTAGGCTTGACTTGTAGGTTGTACTCATAACTAGGTAACTTTGCTGCCTAGTGCCTTTCCTGTAAACACACTATATAACCCAGGCTGGCTAGGAAGTGGACGTGTCCATTAGGCTTGGAACCCACAGAGATTCCCCCTGCCTCTGCCACCTAAATGCTTAGACTAAATGTGTGGGCCACCCAAACTGGTTTTTATGCAAGCTTTTTTAAAAATGTGCATTTAAATAGTCCTATGTGCTCAGATCAGCCAGACCTGATCCATAGCAGAGCCAGTGTTGTAAGTGATGACAAGCCAAGGTTCATTGCTGATTATGTGAAGAGGGGAAAGTATGTCTTGCCAAAGTTGAGGCATATTCCCCAACCCTGCAAACTCTGTGACAGGCAGTTAATGAGCTTGAACTGAGGGTTCTTTTGTGTGTATGTGCTTGCATGTGCACTTGTACGTGGGAGAAAGAGTGAAAGAGATATCCATGCATAGAATTCTAACCAGCACTGTGGTTGTTAGCTGGAGGCAAGAGATATGGCAGCTCCCAAGCCCTTCTGGAAGCAGCCTACTAACAGGAGGCTTCTTTGGAAACTAGTCTCACATAGCTCCATCTTGCCGGAGTGAAGGTTCCTCCAAACTTACACCTTAGGAGTCCTTATGTGAGATGTGCTTTGTGCATTTGAATTACTTTAGAAATTGGAGCCCTGCGATGTACCACTCAGGAAAATAAATAGTCATATTAACTCCTAGCAAATGCCACCTCTTTGGTTTGAATTGGTTCAGAAAGCATTTTCTTTCTGGTTTGTACACACCACATTGTTCAGGCTCTTCTCATCACTGACCAGCTGACTTGTCAGTGAATAGAGCTGTGGGCCCTTCGCCATGTTTCATGTGGGGTTTTGGCTGGGTGGCAAACAGGCAGCCTGTAGCCAGTGTCAGCAATTCAGGAGGAATTGGCACAGCAGGGTCCCCATTAATTTCTGTTTGTCACATGCTGTCATGCAAGTTACACCAGAGAGGAAATGACCATTTAAAAAAAAAAAAGGTACCCTTGTGGCATTGGGTCCCCTCCAGATGTCCCCGAGGTTAAACAAGTGGATACAATTAGTTCTACACTGACAACTGCAGGGAAGGGAAAGCCTAGACCAGGCCCCTCAGCAATGTGTCTGTGCTGTTAGTGTGGAGTGTCAGCTGTCAACATCTGCCATATTTTAACCCTTCAAAGGAACCAGTAAATTAAGGGAAGCTATTATCCCACCCTCTGTTGATCATTATTGATCATAGTGCCTTAGAAAATCACCTCAGCGCTGCCCCCTCAGTAGCAGGTTTTTATGTTATTGCTGGGAGCTGAGGAAGTGGTGAAGCATGGTGTGAGGGAAATGGGCTCTTTAATCGTTGATAATTTACTGCCACATGGAAAGGGCACTCAGCAGTTAACTCTTTTGCAGTTCAAGCTGGCATTGTTAAAATTGGTGGTAGCTTCCATTTCCACAAAGATCTGTCCTGCTGACTGTCAGTCCCTCTTCACCAGGACCTGTGGTGGTTCTTACAAAAGCACAGAAGAGAGCTGTGGGGAATAAGAACCAAGTTCTGAAGAGAAAAGTCATTGACGATGAGAGACAAAACCCACTATAGGATAAATAGAAGCTTCCAGAAACTGTTACTGTGTTTTCTAAAGATTGAAGAGATTAAGCGTCTGTGACCTGGATGAGCCCTGTTCAACCTCTCTGTAAGCATCTAACTGTGCTGGGAGAGGATCAGTCTGAGGAAGTCTGATTCCTGGCACCCATGAGTGAGATGTGTGTTAAACTGTTGAGACACACTCCTTAGCTCTAACCACTAAAACTTTCAGAGGAGAAGGGGTAAGAATGGTTTCTTGCCATATTTTAACTCCATGAGGACATGGCTTTGTAGTTGTTAATTTAAAACTTCAAAAAAGATACCATTTGCTTGGGAATGTGCAGATGGCAGAAATTCTTTTAAAAAGGAAAAGAAAAGAAAATCAATAAGATGCTTATTTGAATGTTTGCCTTACAAGGTGAAACACTGAGAAGGCAATACTTGAATTTCACTGGGTTTCTAATGTTTATTACAGATGACTTGACACCACTTAAAATAATTTTAAGGGACCTGCAAAATGGCTAAATATGGGTTAAAGCACTTGCCAAGCAAGCCAATGACCTGATCAAAACTACTATTTAAAATTAAAAAAAAAAAACAAAAATAGATTTCTAATCTCAGCATTCCAACCCCAAGACAGAGTTGGGGGTGTTAGGTGAGGACAAGAGAATTCCCCTGGGAGGCTGGCCCACCTGGGGTATACAAGTCAGCCGAAGCAAGACGCCCTGTGTCCACAAATTGGAGGGAGAAAGTGGACTCCCTAAAGCTGTCCCCTGACCTCCACATGCACCTCCATGACATTCGTGCACAGTGTAGGCACATGCTCACACACTGGAAACAATTTCATTCGACTCTCTGTAAAAGAACTTCTATGATCACTAACCAATGAGGTTGGGGTGTTATCAGAGATGAGTGTCAAGGCTGGTCTCATCCTGTGTCCTCATCTAGTCTGAGACTCTCATAGGCTACAAAGCAGTAACCAGGGAGGTAAGGGACGCAAGGCCCTATGTGCATCTCCACAGCTGAGTCTATATATCCCAGTGATGGCCAATCCAAGCAACCACAGACTGACAGCAGGATATAAGGAGGACCCCCAGACCTGGAGACATGCAGCCTTCCTCAGTCAGTCAGCAGTGGCTTCTCCTGTGATATCAGGATGTGTGTTTATAGTAGTGGTTCTACTTGCCTCTGTGGAATAAGAGTCACTTGTTTCAGAGACTGATTGATAATCCTGTCCAATTTTATCTATGACACATAATTTTGACATTAAATATCAGGCTTAATGTTAACATCAGGGTATGAATATGGAGAACCTTGGTGTGTATTTAAAATCGTTTAAACATTAGACCACAAAGAAAAATCATTAAATGTTTCTATATCTGAGCCTACGTAGATATGTGCTCCGTCCCTAACTAAGGGGTCTCCTTGTCGTGTAGATGGATAGACTATATGCAGTTTTTCTATTACTCATGTTCTTAAGCTCTGATTTTGGGAGGATAAGCAGTAATTGGCTCTGAAGTCTCTGAGCTTACTGTACTAAAGCCTGACTTTAATACAGTAATAAAAAAAATCACAACCCGATTTTCAGAAATGAATTCATATAACATCAAATGGGTTCTTATTTTAGTTAAATATGAAAACAGATGGAAAATAAATTTGTAATGCTTTCTTGCTGTTTAAATAGGTTGGTTTTTCTCAGAATTCTTGCTTAGGCCTGGTGTTAAGATCTGTCCAAAACAGGCTAGCTGTAGAGGAAGCCCTTACCTGCAGGCTGTGGACTGTAGAGGAACCGGATGTTTGGAAAGGGCCACAGGAGAGATGATCCTGACTGAGGAGCAAGGATGAGCCAAGTAGACTAAGCACCCTGACGTGGACTTCATAGAAGGCCCCCAAATCGTTACCAACTGTGGTATTCAGAATAATAACATCAATCACAGTGAGCTGCTCCAGTCATCCTGTGTCCATATGCAACTCCATAAAGATTCTCCCGGTTTGGGCATTAATTAATAGTGACTGCATTTTACAGAATGACTGATTTCATTGAAAATACTTGTGTTCAAACATGTCTGTTCAGGACTCCCTCCTAGCATTCATTAGGTTTATAATTGCCAAGTTTTCATGGGAAATGGTGGTTTCTCCTTTTAAGTCCTGAAGTTTCGATGGGATTTGATGTAGCGTTTCATTTCATTTCAAGTTCTAATGACTCGCTACATTCTTTCCCCCAGAACTTACCCTCTGTTTACCCTCAGAGCATGCTCTCATATTGACACGAGCCTTGGGAATCAATAAGCATGACTGTATTTATGAACAGCAGAACACTTCAGCCTCTTATGCCGCTAGGAGACTGGACTTGGCTTTTTAAGTTCTGAGGGAATCTTCTCACATGCGAAGGCTCAGATATTCTTCTGCAGTTGGGGTGTAGTATAGTGTGACTTTATAGATGGAGGCATCTCATATTGATCACTAATGACTTGCCCAAGTTCACACAAGTTAAGAGCCAGGAGGTAAACTTTACTCTTGCCCAATCTATTAGGCTGTTTTCATCTCAGCCCCTATAGTAGAATTAAATATAATTCATATTTTTGTCAATGTGCTTTAATGAGTAAGCCCCATTTACATAAATATTTTAGCATTTTCATACCCTCTGGGCCATTACAGTAATTTTATTTTCATTATTGTAATTATTATGTTTCTAAGTGAGAAATGAAATGAAGAGAGACACAGTAAATTTTATTGTTGTTATTACCTATGTATCAGTGACAGGATTCTACAACAAAGGCTGTTCCTTAGCTCTTGGCTGGCTGTTTCTTTGTGCATTCTCTTTTCTTACTATCTCTGAAGTTACATCTAGAGTTAGGGCAAACATTTTCTGACTTCTGTAGATCTGTGTAACAACTGCTTAGGAATACACCCAGTCCTTTACTTGATTTTTTTTTTTTTTTTTTAGAAAAGGCTTCTTGTCGTAAGAGATGTCATAGATGTCATTCCTTCCCTGTGAGACCTGACAGGGAACCAAAGGAGGCCAAAGGATACATACACACACACAGACACACATGTTATTCTTTGAATTTGTATTTGTTCATTTACATCCCAAACTCTGCCTGACCCCATTCCCAGAGACCCTCCCTCCATCCCTTCTTCTCTTCTCTGAGAGGGTGGCATCTCCCTGGATATCCTCCTATCCTGGTCCTTCAAGTCTCTGCCAGATTACTACATCCTTTCCCACTGAGGCCAGACAAGGCAGCCCTTTTGGGGAATGGGTTCCACAGTCAGGGTACAACTTTAAGGAGAGCCTGCACTCCAGTTGTTGGGGAGCCCAAAAGGGACTGAGCTGCACATCTGCCACGTATGTGCCGTGGGTGCCTTGTCCCGGCTTGTGTTTGTTCTTTGGTAGCTCAGTCTCTGAGAGTTCCCACAGATCCAGGCTGGTTGACTCTGTTGGTCCTTCTGTGGGTTCCCATCCACCTCAGTGCCTTCAATCCTTCCCCTAGCTCTTCTGTTAAGAGTTTGCAACTCCAGTGTTTGGCTGTCACACACACATTTTTTTTTTTCTAGACAGGGTTTCTCTGTGTAGCCCAGGCTGTCCTGTAACTCATTCTGTAAACCACGCTGGCCTCAAACTCAGAAATCTGCCTGCTTCTGCCTCCCGAATGCTGGAACTAAAGGCATGCGCCACCATGCCCGGCTCACACACACATTTTTAAAACAAAAACAAGTTCTCCCTGTGTAGCACAGGTCACCTCCAAGCTCAGGGCCCTCTACTTCTGCCTCTCAAGCTCCAAAGAGGTGAGCTGCCAGGTCTATTGTACCAGGCTGCCACGTGTTCTGGTCGAGTCAGCTTAAGCCGAGAGACTTAAAAGTCACTCATGAGGCAAAGAGCTTCAAGGAAGCTCTCCTCCTGGAGTCTGGCATTCCCTCTAACCCATACATTAATTTTCCATTCCCAAGTTAGTCTAGTGTATGGATCCACGTGCTCTCTTTCAGTATTTTCCTATTATAAGTCCCTTTTAAGATTGAATTCTGACATAGCTAAAGCCTTCCACCAGTGTTCCAACAGTCCTAGAATGTCCTTGAGGAAGATCATGGACTTGAAATTCCAAAGGAATGTTGCTAATCAGAATAGCCTCTAGTACTACACTATCACTTTTAATAAAAGCTAGGTCACTCCCTTACACAGGAATTTACCATCACTAGGAAGAAGGAAGTTTCAGACCAAAGGAGAAACCAGAATAGATACTTAGAACTATAGCAAAGTTACACCCATACACACTTATTTACAATGGCCTAAGGGGAAGGTAGACTATAAAATGGACTAAAATAGGAACTATGGCAAGGGCACGAAGTCCTTGACCCTGGCTTCTAAGATTAGTGAATCTTAGATGGAGCCCTTGTTGATCAGAGTTGTTATCAATGAATTCTATCCCAGGTGGTTCCTGTTAGACCTTTTGTGTTTGCATTCCTCTGTTTTATGTAAGATTCTGGTTACCTCATTTGTACCTTGCGAATATGTCACCCAACTTCCTTATTGTCTTCGCATAAAAAGTCTGATGCTTGATTTGAAAAATACATTCAGATTCAACACAGCCTCTACTGTGTGCATCTGTCTGTCAAATTCATCCTACGCTTTGTCCACCCGAGACTAGAGACCCGTTCCACGCAGACAAAGGGGCCCAGAGGGTCTGCGGCACCAGGCCTGGTTCCTTGCTCTTGAGAGAGAGTCTACATGCTGCTGTCCTCCATTTACCATCTCCGCAATTCCCTGAACACAGCACTGTCCCAGCTCAAGCTGGAAAAGTTGACAAGTTCCATCTGTTGAGACCTAAAAGTTAGAAAGCCAAACAGAACAGTCATTGTCAACCTCCCCTGGAAGCTTTTTTCTAAGGCTTGAAAGCATACTCGAAGCACAAGTCAGTAAAATTATAAAATATCCATACCTGCATACAACTTAGGGTGTGTATATTTCTGACTATTTTCATGACATTTATGGAAGTGAATCCTGAACCGATTGGTAAGCTACTAGAAGTTCTACGATTGTCCATAATGTTAGTTCTAAACTCAGCATCTGTTCCAGATATCAGACATTCTGTAAACCATAAAAGGAAGTTTTGTTCCCGTTTCTGTAGGATTGTTTTCAGCAGTAAATATCTACACTTATTGTAATTTATTACTGGCTTGAATGACCCGCTATACTTAACTTGAAGAGTCCTCTGAAAGCAGTGTTAATTTTTTATTAGATATTTTCTTTATATACAATTCAAATGCTATCCCGAAAGTTCCCTATACACTCCCTCCACCCTGCTCCCCTACCCACCCACTCACACTTCTTGGGCCTAACATTTCCCTGTACTGGGGCATATAAAGCTTGCAATACCAAGGGGCTTCTCTTCCCTGTGATGGCCGACTAGGCCATCTTCTGCTCTATATGCAGCTAGAGATATGAGCTCTAGGCGTACTGGTTAGTTCATATTGTTGTTGCACCTATAGGGTCGCTCCTTGGGTGCTTTCTCTAGCTTCTCCATTGGGGGAACCTGTGTTCCATCTTATAGATGACTGTGAGCATCCACTTCTGTATTTGCCATGCACTGGCATAGCCTCATACGAGACAGCTATAACAGGGTCCCTTCAGCAAAATCTTTCTGGCATATGCAATAGTGTCTGGGTTTGATGGCTGATTATGGGATGGATCCCCAGGTAGGGTAGTCTCTGGATAATCCATCGTTTCATCTGAGCTCCAAACTTTGTCTCTGCAACTCCTTTCATGGGTATTTTGTTCCCTATTCTAAGGAGAAATGAAGTATCCACCCATTGGTCTTCCCTATTCTTGATTTTCTTGTGTTTTGCAAATTGTATCTTGGGTGTTCTATGTTTCTGGGCTAATATCCACTTATCAGTGAGTGCATATCTAATGACTTCTTTAGTGATTATGTTACCTCACTAAGGATGATATCCTCCAGATACATCCATTTGTCCAAGAATTTCATAAATCCATTATTTTTAATAGCTGAGTAGTACTCCATTGTGTAGATGTACCTCATTTTCTGTATCCATTCTTCTGTTGAGGGACATCTGGGTTCTTTCCAGCTTCTGGCTATTATAAATAAGGCAGCTATGAACATAGTGGAGCATGTGTTCTTATTACCAGTTGGAACTTCTTCTGGGTATATGCCCAGGAGAGGTATTGCTGGATCTTCCAGTAGTATTATGTCCAATTTTCTGAGGAACCTACAGACTGATTTCCGGAGTGGTTGTAAAAGTTTGCAATCCCACCAGCATTGGAGGAGTGTTCCTCTTTCTCCACATCCTTGGCAGCATCTGCTGTCACCTGAATTTTTGATCTTAGCCATTCTGACTGGTATGAGGTGGAATCTCAAGGTTGTTTTGATTTGCATTTCCCTGATGATAAAAGATGTTGAGCATTTTTTCAGGTTCTTCTCAGCCTTTCAGTATTCCTCAGTTGAGAATTCTTTGTTTACCTCTAAACCCCATTTTTAATGGGTTTATTTGAATTTCTGGAGTCTAGCTTCTTGAGCTTTTTGTACATATTGGATATTAGTCCTGTATCAGGTCTAGGTTTGGTAAAAATCCTTTCCCAATCTGTTAGTGGCCTTTTTGTTTTATTGACTGTGTCTTTTGCCTTACAGAAGCTTTGCAAATTTTATCAGGTCCCATTTGTCAATTCTTGATCTTACAGCACAAGCCATTGCTGTTCTGTTTAGGAAATTTCCCCCTGTGCCCATATCTTCG
The DNA here is from genome assembly GCF_000001635.26 of Mus musculus. Classification (NCBI taxonomy): domain Eukaryota; kingdom Metazoa; phylum Chordata; class Mammalia; order Rodentia; family Muridae; genus Mus; species Mus musculus. Next base: position 3,088,464 of record NC_000081.6, read on the forward strand.
AGGCTTTCCCCTACTTTCTCCTCTATTATTTTCAGTGTCTCTGGTCTTATGTGGAGGTCTTTGAACCACTTAGACTTGACCTTAGTACAAGGAGATAAGAATGGATCAATTCACATTCTTCTACATGATAACTGCCAGTTGTGCCAGCACCATTATTTGAAAATTCTGTCTTTTTTCCACTGGATGGTTTTAAATCCCTTGTCAAAGACCAAGTGACCATAGGTATTTGGACTCATTTCTGGGTCTTCAATTCTATTCTATAGATCTACCTGTCTGTCATTGTACCAGTACCATGCATTTTGCTTGTTTGTTTTTTTTTTAAATCACAATTGCTCTGTAGTACAGCTTAATGTCAGGCATGGTGATTCCACCAGAGGTTCTTTTAGTGTTGAGAATAGCTTTTGCTATCCTAGATTTTTTTATTTTTCCAGATGAATTTGTAAATTGCCCTTTCTATCACAGTGAAGAATTGATTTGGAATTTTGATGGGGATTGCATTTAATCTGTAGATTGCTTTTGGCAGGATAGCCATTATTACTATATTAAGCCTGCCGATCTTTGAGCATGGGAGATCTTTCCATTTTCTGAGATCTTCTTTAATTTCTTTCTTCAGAGATTTGAAGTTCTTATCATACAGCTCTTTCACTTCCTTAGTTAGAGTCACACCAAGGTATTTTATAATATTTGTGACTATTGTGAAGGGTGTTGTTTCTCTAATTTCTTTTTTTACTTCTGTCCTGAGATGCCATTTTTTCTCTGTGAGACCTGATAGGGATCCAAAGGAGGAAAAAGGATACAAGTACAGATGGCCTCCTGAAGATGATGATCCTGTGCTCGCGCGCGCGCGCGTGTGTCTGTGTGTCTGTGTGTTTTTCTTTTAATTTGTATTTATTCATTTACATTCCAATCTCTTCCTGCCCCCATTCCCAGACACCGTCTCTCCATCCCCTCTTCTCTTCTCTGAGAGGGTGGTGTTTCCCTGGGTATTCTCCTATTATGGTCCTTCAAGTTTCTGCCAGATTAGTGCATCCTCTCCCACTGAAACCAGACAATGCAGTCCGGTTGGGGAATGGATTCCACAGTCAGGCTACAACTTTAGGGAGTACATCCTCTCCAGTTGTTAGGGAGCCCACATGGGGACTGAGTTGTACATCTGCTATGTATGTACCTGGGGTGCCTTATTCCAGCCTGTGTGTGTTCTTTGTTGGCTCAGTCTCTGAGAGCTCCCAGAGGTTCATGCTGGTTGACTCTGTTGGTCCTTCTATGGGTTCCCATCCCCCTCAGCGCCTTCAATCCTTCCCCTAGCTCTTCTGTAAAGAGTTGCCAACTCCAATGTTTGGCTATCACACACACATTTTTAAAACAAAAACAAGTTCTCCCTGTGTATCCCAGGTCATCTCCAAGCTCAGGACCCCCTACCTATGCCTCCCAACCTCTCACAAGCTGAGCTGCCAGGTCTATTGTACCACAGGCCTGGTTCCTTGCTCCTGAGAGTCTGCACGAAGCTGTCCTCCCTTTACCATCTAGGTGATTCCCTGAACACAGCTCAGTCCCAGCTCGAGCTGGAAAAGTTGACAAGGTTCATCTATTGAGACCAAAAAGTTAGAAAGCCAAACAGAACTGAGGCAGTCATTGTCAACCTCCTCTGGAAGTTGTTTTCTAAGGCTTGAAAGCATACTTGAAGTACAAGTCATTGAAATTATAAAATGTCCATACCTGCATACAACTTGGGGTTTGTATATTTCTGACTCCTCACGTAACATTTATGGAAGTGAATCCTGGATTGATTGGTAAGCTACTAGAAGTCCTACAGTTATCCGGTTATCCGTAATGTTAGTTCTAAACTCGGCATCTGTTCTAGACATCAGACATTCTGTAGACCATAAAAGGCAGTTTTGTTCCCGTTTCCGTAGGATTGTTTTCAGCAGTAAAGATCTGTACCTAGTGTGATTTGTTACTGGCTAGAAGGACCCGCTATACTTAACTTGCACAGTCCTCTGAAAGCAGTGTTAATTTTGATTTTACTTTTGGTGACGTAGATCAGAATCAGTAACTTTGTGGGGACATGGCAGGGTAAGTGTGCACACGGTCTGGAGCTTTTTAATTTTTTTTAAATCTATATGAGTATATTTTGGCTATCTTTAAATACAGCAGAAGAGGACATTGGATCCTATTACAGTTGGTTGTGAGCCACCATGTGGTTGCTGGGAATTGAACTCAGGACCTCTGGAAGAGCAGCCAGTGCTCTTAACCGCTGAGCCATCCCTTGGGCCCCTGGAGTTTCATGCTTAACATTGTATTCTGTTCCACGAGAACCTTGTTCTCCATGTTGCTCTTTGCCTTCCTTCTTATACTGTACATATCACGGTGTGTAGTCCATATAATTATTTCCCTGGCAGTTTACAGCCAATCCTTTGTGCATTTTCAGGTAAAGATATACCTGAAATCAGCACGTAGTTTTAATTGAACCCCACAAACATTTGCTAAGCATCTTCCTCATGTGACACACCATTCCAGCATGGCACTAGAGAGGATTGAAGCCCTCTGTCTTTTCATACAAGTCACAGAACAGAGTCTATAATACTTCAGCAAGAAAAGCCACTCATTTAAAACAGAAAAGATGCCACGGCAAGTGTTGCAAAGAAGTAGACATTCCCTGTGAAACACATGACAATTACCAAGGGCCGAAAGGACCCAAGTGCAGGTGGCCCCATGGCAGTGAGAACCTCACTTGCAAACCCCGCAGAATTTTAGGGCTGGCTTCAGACACTGGCTTTTAGTTTACTTTCTCCATTGATCTTAAATTACAGAATTGCCTTACAACGTTTGTCTCAGGAGACCTGAATTCCATAGGTCCAGGAGAAGAATGGCTGGTGGGGTTGTCGTACCTACACTCAGTAGGTACGACAATCCCTCAGTAGGATTTCAGGATGCAACTTGTCCACCAGATTATAGTAAACCATAATATCGTTTGATACTCCCATAATCCAAAGACCCAGAAAGCAGTGTCTGCATATTTCATTTATCTATTGATGTGGTGAAAGCCCCTGGCAACATGACACTTGGTTACTCATCTGAGCAAGTTGCTTAAGCTCCTTGAGCTTCAGTTTCATTATCTGGAGAGCAGCTACAAAGGTGTGCAAGTCAGAGACACTGTTTTGTGCGTAGTCCACTGCCCTGGTGAGAGAAGGCATTGTATTTTGTAGTTCCTCCCAGTGTTTCAGATGAGAAGACCTTGAGAGTCACAGTGCTCTTCCAGCAATCTCTCTCATGATGCCTCTCAAGTAGATTTTGCAAATAGGCCTTTATGGCTTGCCAACATGACTTAATCTGTTTGGTGTCCATAAAACCTGTTTTCCTCCTGGCCTGGCTCTCTGTTCTATTACTTTCTTGCTGATAATATATGAGTTGTCTAAGTTGCTATTAAAAGTCTTCAGGCCCTTTGAAAGGTCAATCCTATAAAATTTTATTATAAAGTGTCTAAATATAGAACACACAATATGCCATCGTAAGTTAAGGGAGCTCATGTTAAGAATTTTCCACTGCACACTGGAACACTCAAAAGTAAAATCCTCGGGAATGACATAGTCTACTTAACATCTGTGCACTTCCCTCAAATTTTACTCGTGTTTCTAGGTGACACCAGACCAAATTGAAATGCTACTTTTAAAGTATTCTAAAACTTGATATTTTTAAAAATGCAGCAGCTTTGATTATGGGATGTTTTAATGGGAACCATGTAATTCTGTTCTAGATTTACACCTAGTTTGTTCTGTAAGCCCTTCTGCAGAGTGTTGGTACTGCCTATGTTGGACCATGAGCTTATGTTTCGAAGTAAGCCCACCTTATATGGAGATAGTATGAAATTGAGAGGGAAAAAATAGAGCACACAGAGAGAGGAGTGGGTGCCACATGAGCCCAACCACACAGACATTAGGTGATGCTGTCAAGGGCAAGTGTAGCAGGGACAGCAGACTGGGAAACAGCACCAACTTTGGGAAGAAAGTGGCAGTGTTGAAGGACTTTGACGATAGTAAACAGAAATGTGAGTGGCATATGTCATTTCAGGCTATGACTCAGAAGCCATCCATGGTCAGGTGTTGCGTGTTTCCTCTCAGGAAGATGCCACGAGCCTGGGCACATCTAGAGAGATGAAGAAGATGTGTGATGTGGAGGTGCTGAAAAGGTGACTGGCAGGCACTGGAGTTTTCAGAATGGAACTGTAAGCCGATTGCTACCTGACTAGCAATGACTAATCGCTCACTTAAGACGTTACAATCGATTTGCTGGGGAAACTGGTCCATCAGATTGGAAATGGGAGAAGGTGGGTTGGTATGAATTTGTCTTTATTGAGCAGTGGAGAAATGAAAATTATAAAGAAGGAGTTGATGGGACCTGGTTAGTTATTCTTTGTCTGGAGGCAAGGCAAATGGAGGTAATTAGAGATAAGTATTGCTTGTTTAAGAAAGAGAGCGGTGATTTGGTCTTGTGGAATTAAGCCTAAAATGGAAAATTATGTATGAGGGTACTTTCTGGCTTAGCTCTGAGAACCTTTTGAGGAATTGGACTCTAGGAAAGAACCCACATCCTGGAAAAGGGGAATGTTATGTTTTTATAGAATAGGCCATAGATAGATCTATAAAATGCAGTCTAGTAAAGTTGGTCTTGGCTATAAAGAGGTCATAACTGTGGAAGAATAATAAATTGGGCTGGGGAGGTTATAGCTCAGGAGCAGAACTCCTCCTTAGATCCTAAGAGACCCTGTTTTATCCCCAGTATTACATAACACAAACAATGCCATATTAATACATATACAACAATTCCCAAACTCACTACCATCAAAGAAATGAACAGAAAGTTTGTAACGCAATATCTCCCATCAAACTGCCCTCTCCCAAAAAGTGGGTTCAAAAGTGGCAGGAAGGATCATATGAGGGAGAAGAGTGGACCCCATGAGGTCACGACCCATACCATCCACTAAGAGGGGTTCATAGAGGCTCACAGAGATTGAAACAACAAACACAGACCACATATGAGTCTGAGCTAGGTCCTCTGCATATATCTTATGGTTGTGTGTTGTTGTTGTTTTTGTGGGACTCCCAAGTGGGAGTAGGGAGGGATGCCTCTGACTCTTTTGTTGGCTCTTGGGACCCTTTTCTTCCTACTAGGTCACCTCATCCACCCTGATATGAGGGTTTGTTCCTAGACTTATTGTAACCTGTTGTGCCTTGTTCATTGGGAGGCCTGCTGTTTTCTGAAGAGAAATGTAGGAGGAATAGATCTTGGGAAGAAGGGAGGTGGGGTCTGGAGTGAGATGGGGAGGGGAAACTGCAGTGGGGATGTAATATACAAGAGAATTTTTGTAAAATGGAAAGAAAAGAGGGTTTATGATACCAGCAGTTTAGCAGTTCAAAATGTAAAGTGCCTGTGTGTGAGTGTGTGTTTAGAGAGATAGAAATGCTACATTCCTCTCAAATACAGCATAAAGCACAAAATAAAGACAAGCTATATTCAAGTGTAAACTATTTAAGAAATGCCATTGAGCGTTGTGCAAACCTGATCAGTACCTGAGACGACCCCAAACCATGAATTGAAAAGCTTGTCTGCTTTTGAAAGGCCTAAGACGCCAAATGGTTAAGAAGCTTCAGGAAAGACTGTGCATGCAGGATCCAGCAGCCAGGCATGCAGAAGTAGTCAACAGGAGATAAAACCACTGTTGCTTGCTTCAGCTCGGCTGGCTGGGTTATTCATTTGTTTGTGAGTGGTTTGTATGTGCATGTGTATGGGCATACACATGTGCATGTGTTTAATATTGGGGATTTGTGCCTGTCAGCTTTTATGCATTTTACTCTTAGCAAACAGAAGTTCAAAGTTGCTGTGAAAAAGCACTATCTGTTTGGCTTTCATTTTGAAATATTCTAAACAGTTAAATTAAGAAAGTTCAGGGACGGTGGAGGCACATGCCTTTAATCTCAGCACTCAGGAGGCAGCAGTAGTTCTAGCCTGGTCTACAGAGAGAATTCCAGGGTGGCCAGGTCTACACAGAGAAACCATGACTTGAAGAAACAAGGAAGGGAAGGGAAGGGAAGGGAAGGGAAGGGAAGGGAAGGGAAGGGAAGGGAGAAGGGGAGGGGGAAGGGGAGGGAAGGGGGAAGGGGAGGGAGAAGAGGAGGGGGAAGGGGAGGGGGAAGGGGAGGGGGAAGGGGAGGGAAGAAGGGAAGGGAAGAAGGGAAGGGGAAAAGGGAAGGGAAGAAGGGAAGGGAAGAAGGGAAGGGAAGAAGGGAAGGGAAGAAGGGGAAGGGAGGAAGGGGAAGGGGAAGGGAGAAGAAGGGGGAAGGGGGAAGGGGGAAAGGGGGAAAGGGGGAAAGGGGGAAAGGGGGAAAGGGGGAAAGGGGGAAAGGGGAAGGGGGAAGGGGAAGGAAGGGAAGAGAAAAGAAAGTTTAGGGGCTAGAAAGATGGTTCAGTGGATCAGAGCTCTTGCTTCTCATGCAATGGACAGTGTTCTAGCACCTACATCACAGCTCACAAGCTCAGTTCTTTTTCTATTTTTAACTAGATATGTCCTTTATATACACTTCAAATGCTATCCCGAAAGTTACCTATACCCTCCCTCCACCCTGCTCCCCTACCCACCTACTCTCACTTCTTGGCCCTAGCATTCCCCTGTACTGGGGCATATAAAGTTTGCAATACCAAGGGGCCTCTCTTCCCAGGGATGGCCGACTAGGCCATCTTCTGCTACATATGCAGCTAGAGACATGAGTTCTGGGGGTACTGGTTAATTCATATTGTTGTTCTACCTATAGGGTTGCAAACCCCTTTAGCTCCCTGTGTGCTTTCTCTAGCTTCTCCATTGGGGGCCCTGTGAGCATCCACTTCTGTATTTGTCAGGCACTGGCATAGCCTCACACGAGACAGCTATAACAGGGTCCCTTCAGCAAAATCTTTCTGGCATATGCAATAGTGTCTGGGTTTGGTGGTTGATTATGGGATGGATCCCCAGGTGGGGTAGTCTCTGGATAGTCCATCGTTTCATCTGAGCTCCAAACTTTGTCTCTGTAACTCCTTTCATGGGTATTTTGTTCCCTATTCTAAGGAGGAATGATGTATCTACCCATTGGTCTTCCCTATTCTTGACTTTCTTGTGTCTTGCAAATTGTATCTTGGGTATTCTAAGTTTCTGGGCTAATATCCACTTATCAGTGAGTACATATCTAATGACTTCTTTTGTGATTGGGCTACCTCACTAAGGATGATATCCTCCAGATACATCCATTTGTCCAAGAATTTCATAAATCCATTGTTTTTAATAGCTGAGTAGTACTCCATTTGTGTAGATGTACCACATTTTCTGTATCCATTCCTCTGTTAAGGAGCATATGGGTTCTTTCCAGCTTCTGGCTATTATAAATAAGGCTTACAAGCTCAGTTCTAGACGATCCACCACTTTCTTCTGGCCTCCGCAGGCAGAAGGTATGCTTGTGGTACATGTGTATACTTGCAAACAAACACTGAAATCCAAAAAACAGTGCTTTGTTTAAAAAAATATTCTAGAAAACACTAGAAAACAACCAGACACATTTTTTAATATTGTTTATGCTCAGGCATGGTGACACAAACCAGACATCCTAACACATGGAAGGCAGAGACAGGAGTTGAAGGCCAGCATATACTACACGACACTCTTTTAAATAATATAAACAAATAAATTAAATAAAGCAAATGGATTTCTTGTGCCCTTCAGAATCATCTCTGCCTTTAACAATGTATGTGGATGACCTAGTAGACTTACAGAACCTTACTCTGTAGCCGCTCAGCTTTCCTTCATTAAACTAAAATTAAGATGTTGTTGTGTCACAGTAAGGCTCTTTTCGCTTTTTAATTTACATGCTACAGTTACCCATCGTTCTATGGCTTCCTCTTATATTTCGAGGATACTTTGTTTCCTGTGTGGTGAGAAATATGTGGCAGATTGGAGTATAAGTAGAACAGAGATAGAGTGATGTTCCCCTCCAACATCTGTTGACTGTTGCTGGGGCATGTAAGGAGACAGCAGTGTGGTGGTGCCAGCTGTCTACATCTGGTAACATACCAGAAAGAGTGGAAGAGAGGTGCTGGAGAGATGGCTCAGTGGTTGAGAGCACTTTCTGCTGTAGCAGAGGACTGTTTCATTTCCCAGTACTCCCATGGCAGTTCACAGCCATCTATCACATCAGTTTCAGGACATCCAATGCCCTGGTCTGCCTCCTTGGACTCTCTGTGTGCACACTGTGCACATAATCACACACAGGCATACATATGTAAACCAAAATGAGTAAATCTTAAAGGAAAAGGAGAACAGGGTATCTCACACATTTTGAGAGCATGCCCCAGTGACTTAAACCTTCACTGTCCCATGTCTTAAAGTCTCTAGTTTTTCCCTGTAGTGTCAAACTGAAGGCTAAGTCTCTAACATACTGGTGGTTAGGACATGTCAGAGTGAAATTAGTGAATGTAGAATTAATTTACCATTGGTGAATATTTGGGGTTATTTTCCCATGATTTGGGGTTTTTTTGGGGGGAAGGGTTTTTTTTTTTAAGTGTTTTAAGCAAAATAGCACCAAGCCTTTCTGTTTTGACCTATTATAAACTTGATCTGTTGGGTCTGTAGGGTGAGTTTCCAGAAATAGAATTACTGAATCACAGTGTATTTTTAGACCTGCGTTCAATTCCCATGCACATGTATTAATGGGTGGAAAGATTGATTGATATTTTTCCCTAGCATTGGAGTCACAAGGCCAGGTGCACTTGAGGCACAAGTTCAGGAGGTACCCAGGCTTCTAGAGGAGTGCAGTTCTCAGGGTTAGGCTCCTTCCCTGTCCTTTTAGGTCAGCTTTCCCCTCCACTACTCAGTTCAACACTCAATGCTCTTGTTCTCCAGGACAGTTTCTGTCCACATAACTAACACACCTGTGACACAAACTTAGAGTGAATGAGTGTCTGGAAAATAGTAACATAGGCAGAGTCCATGTGGAATGGCTTGGTGTCCCCACCCTACTGTGTCCTTACTTTTTCGTCAAGGAAGGAGGTACTGTAGTAACAGGACAGGCACATAAGCTCTGGGCCAGTGCTGCCTATGCTTAGAGGGCTGTCTGCTTATAGGGTAAGGGGGGGGGGCTGCAGTCTGTAGGTGTGGAGAGAATTGTCCCCAAGCCTTGCTGAAGGAAACCCTCAAACATAAGGTAGAGGCAGACAGGACACATGGATTGGAAGATACGTGCTTGTTGGGGGATATAGTGATGGAGAAAGCACTCTAAGAAAGAGAGAACAGTGCCACAAAAGGACCAAAGACCATGTCATCCACTGCGGTTAATAAAAGAATCAGGAGAACAGCTGGAAACAAAGACAGTGGTCATTAGAGACCAGACGATAAAGTACTTGAGGTAGCAGCTTGTTTAAGGGTGAACTGCTCCATCCCTAGCTGAAGAGCTATTGGCATCTGATAGGTGCTGGAAGAGGAGAGCCGGTCTTCTTTAAGAGTGTAGCCCCTCACTCTGTGGAAGGTCAATCACAATTCAGTGGAAGGCCATACATCTAAGAATATTTGGGCAACACAAATTGGACTTGATGGATTTAAAAAAAAATTAGAGGACACAAGGTTAGATAGATTGGGAAGAGTCGGGGGTGGGGTGAGTATAATCAAAATACACTGTATAAAATTATCAAAGAAGAATAAAAATGTATTAAAATTTTAAAAGCTAAAACCTAAAAACAAATGAGCAGTAGAGAACTTCTGTATGGTTCAGAGTACCTTTTAGAAATATCTATCACTCAACACAGAGCAAAGAAAAAAGATGATTAAATGAAGTGTGGGAGCTAGGTATGTCAGAATACTGTCATGTTGGAAACAAAAATACCAGCAGCATGGTTAGCATTGTATAAAAGGGAGAAAGGGTAAATTGCCTTTATTGAAAAGTAATTTAGAGGCTCTCATGACCAGGACTCACTTGGGTGATTTTTCTGAATCCATCACTGAGTAAATTTTAGGTCATCATACTGAAATAGAGACTGGAGAATAAGTTTTGAAAGGTACGCTTACAAAATATTCATTTTGGTACAGATTGGGCTTGCTGTTGCTGTGTAACAGCTGTGTTCTAGAAAATGTATCAGGAAGCACTGAAATGTGTACTCTTGGGAATGGTCATAATAGCTATTAGGACTTGAGATGTCTCCAACTATGACCAGTATCAAAGTTGAAGCCGTGACTGAGATAAGATGGCAGAGGCAGAAGGATGTGTCTGTGTGTTGCTTATAAAAAGCCCAAAGTCTCCCAAGTCCCAGACAAGAACTCTGCCACTCAGTTACTCCCTGGTGCTCGGTTTGCTGAGCTTGGGTCTCACATGTATAGCTCAGGCTGGCCTTAAAATTTGCAGTCCTCCTACCTTGGTCTCCCAAGTGCTGGCGAAATGGACATGAACCTACATCCTAAGATACTCTTGAGAACTGCAGTTGCTCATGACAGTAGACAGGGGATACCAAAGATGTTGAAAGTGGCAGCCATGGTAGGTGATAGAAAAGGAAATTTACCATAGACACAGCAAAGGCAGTACCAAAATCTCAGGTGAATCTAAGAGTTTCCCTGTGAGGCCTTTGTCTCTGTTGATATTGTAGGAATAAGGAGAGCAGGGGGTTCATGACTCCTGTAGGAAGAAATGGAAAAGAGTTTGTGGTACCCATAAAACCAGAAGCACAGATACAACTTGCCAAACGCATGAAATTCAAGAAGAACGAAGACCAAAGTGTGGACACTTTACCCTTTCTTAGAAATGGGAACAAAACACCCATGGAAGGAGTTACAGAGACAAAATTTGGAGCTGTGACGAAAGGATGGACCATCTAGAGACTGCCATATCCAGGGATCCATCCCATAATCAGCTTCCAAATGCTGACACCATTGCATACACTAGCAAGATTTTGCTGAAAGGACCCTGATATAGCTCTCTCTTATGAGACTATGCCGGGGTCTAGCAAACACAGAAGTGGATGATCACAGTCAGCTATTGGATGGGTCACACGGCCCCCAATGGAGGAGCTAGAGAAATTACCCAAGGAGCTAAAGAGAACTGCAACGCTATAGGTGGAACAACAATATGAACTAATCAGTACCCCGGAGCTCTTGTCTCTAGCTGCATATGTATCAAAAGATGGCCTAGTCGGTCATCACTGCAAAGAGAGTCCCATTGGACTTGCAAACTTTATATGCCCCAGTACAGGGAAACGCCAGGGCCAAAAAGGGGGAGTGGGTGGGTAGGGGATAGGGGGGGTGGGTATGGGGGACCTTTGGGATAGCATTGAAAATGTAAACGAGGAAAATACCTAATAAAATAAATAAAATAAATTAAATAAATAAATAAATAAATAAATACATACATACATACATACATACATACATACATACATACATACATACAAACAAACCAGAAGCACAAATGCAGACTGGGAGTTTTAGGTGAGTAGCTAGGGAGGTTGAAAGAGAAAGGCATGTTAAGGAAAACAAGAGGTCCAGAACCTCATTTTAGGGGACAGCATTCCTAAGGCTCCTTTGCCTGGACTATTCCTATCCTGAAGCCAGTTTTCACATTAGCCTGCCAGATCCTTGTCATTACAGCACAGCAGATTGTCTGCACTGGTCTTGGAGTTGGCTCAGTGATTAGCTCTTCCATTCCTTTTGACTCCCAAATCTCCTCCATTTGTGTCCTCTGTGATTTTCCTGACTATGTGTGACCACCTGCAGACTCTTCTTGTAGATTCAAGAAGCTTCTAGTGAGCAGTGTGTGGTTTTCCTCTCTCCAAAAGGCTTCAGACCTGCAGCACATGGAAGGAAGGCTATTGCACTACCGGAGTCTCTGTAAACAGCTGCAGGCAGCTCTACCCCCAAAACAGATAGTCTGTGCAGATGTTTTTATGGGAGGAAGACCGAGTTTGTTCTCTGTGCTGTTCTAAGCCTCTCACCACTGTGCAAGGGCCTTTCTTTTTCTTTTTTTTTTTTATATATTTTTTATAATGTATTTTCCTCAATTACATTTCCAATGCTATCCCAAAAGTCCCACATACCCCCCCCCACACTCCCCTACCCACCCATTCCCACTTTTTGGCCCTGGCGTTCCCCTGTACTGGGGCATATAAAGTTTGCATGTACAATGGGCCTCTCTTTCCAGTGATGGCCTACTAGGGCATCTTTTGATACATATGTAGCTAGAGTCAAGAGCTCTGGGGTACTGGTTAGTTCATAATGTTTTTGCACCTACAGGATTGCAGATCTCTTTACCTCCTTGGATAGTTTCTCTAGCTCCTCCATTGGGAGCCCTGTGATCCATCCAATAGCTGACTGTGATCATCCACTTCTGTGTTTTCTAGACCCCAGCCTAGTCTCACAAGAGACAGCTATATCAGGGTCCTTTCAGCAAGCGCTTGCTAGTGTTTGCAATGATGTCATCATTTGGAGGCTAATTATGGGATGGATCCCTGGATATGGCAGTCTCTAGATGGTCCATCTTTTTGTCTCAGCTCCAAACTTTGTCTCTGTAACTCCTTTCATGGGTGATTGTTTCCAATTCTAAGAAGGCACAAAGTATCCACAATTTGGTCTTCATTCTTCTTCAGTTTCATGTGTTTTACAAAGTGATTCTTATATCTCCGGTATACTAAGTTTCTGGGCTAATATCCACTTATCAGTGAGTACATATCATTTGAGTTCTTTTATGATTGTGTTACCTCACTCAGGATGATGCCCTCCAGGTCCAACCATTTGCCTAGGAATTTCATAAATTCATCATTTTTAATAGCTGAGTAGTACTCCATTGTGTAAATGTACCACATTTTCTGTATCCATTCCTCTGTTGAGGGGCATCTGGGTTCTTTCCAGCTTCTGGCTATTATAAATAAGGCTCCTATGAACATAGTGGAGCATGTGTCCTTCTTACCGGTTGGGACATCATCTGGATATATGCCCAGGAGAGGTATTGCTGGATCTTCTGGTAGTACTATGTCCAATTTTCTGAGGAACCACCAGACTGATTCCCAGAGTGGTTGTACAAGCTTGCAATCCCACCAACAATAAAGGAGTGTTCCTCTTTCTCCACATCCTTGCCAGCATCTGCTGTCACCTGAATTTTTGATCTTAGCCATTCTGACTGGTGTGAGATGGAATCTCAGAGTTGATTTGATTTGCATTTCTCTGATGATTAAGGATGCTGAGCATTTTTTCAGGTGCTTCTCAGCCATTCGGTATTCCTCGGGTGAGAATTGTTTAACTCTGAGCCCCACTTTTTAATGGGGTTATTTGATTTTCTGGAGTCCACCTTCTTGAGTTCTTTATATATATTGGATATTAGACCCCTATCTGGTTTAGGATAGGTAAAGATCCTTTCCAAATCTGTTGGTGGCCTTTTTGCCTTATTGATGGTGTCTTTTGCCTTGCAGAAGCTTTGCAGTTTCATGAGGTCTCATTTGTCTATTCTCAATCTTACAGCACAAGCCATTGCTGTTCTATTCAGGAATTTTCCCCCTGTGCCCATATCTTCAAAGCTTTTCCCTACTTTCTCCTCCATAAGTTTCAGTATCTCTGGTTTTATGTGGAGTTCCTTGATGCACTTAATTTGACCTTAGTACAAGGAGATAGGAATGGATCAATTCGCATTCTTCTACATGATAACCACCAGTTGTGCCAGCACCATTTTTTGAAAATTCTGTCTTTTTTCCACTGGATGGTTTAGCTCCCTTGTCAAAGATCAAGTGACCATAGGTGTGTGGGTTAATTTCTGGGTCTTCAATTCTATTTCATTGGTCTACTTGTCTGTCACTATACCAGTACCATGCAGTTTGTATCACAATTGCTCTGTAGTACAGTTTTAGGTCAGGCATGGTGATTCCACCAGAGGTTCTTTTATCCTTGAGAAGAGTTTTTGCTATCCTAGGTTTTTTTGTTATTCCAGATGAATTTGCAGATTGCCTTTTCTAATTCGTTGAAGAACTGAGTTTGAATTTTGATGGGGATTGCATTGAATGTGTAGATTGCTTTTGGCAAGATCGCCATTTTTACAATGTTGATCCTGCCAATCCATGAGCATGGGAGATCTGTCCATCTTCTGAGATCTTCTTTAATTTCTTTCTTCAGAGACTTGAAGTTTTTATCATACAGATCTTTGACTTCCTTAGTTAGAGTCACGCCAAGATATTTTATATTATTTGTGACTATTGAGAAGGGTGTTGTTTCCCTAATTTCTTTCTCAGCCTGTTTATTCTTTGTGTACAGAAGGGCCATTGACTTGTATGAGTTTATTTTATATCCAGCTACTTCACTGAAGCTGTTTATCAGGTTTAGGAGTTCTCTGGTGGAATTTTTACGGACACTTATATATACTATCAATCATCTGCAAAAAGTGATATTTTGACTTCATATTTTCCAATTTGTATCCCCTTAATCTCCTTTTGTTGTTGAATTATTCTGGCTAGGACTTCAATTACTATGTTGAAGAGGTAGGGAGAAAGTGGGCAGCCTTGTCTAGTCCCTGATTTTAGTGGGATTGTGTCCACTTCTCACCATTTACTTTGATGTTGGCTAGTGGTTTGCTGTAGATTGCTTTTATCATGTTTAGGTATGGGCCTTGAATTCATGATCTTTCCAAGACGTTTATCATGAATGGGTGTTGGATCTTGTCAAATGCGTTCTCTGAATCTAACGAGATGATCATGTTGTTTTTGTCTTTGAGTTTGTTTATATAATGGATTACGTTGATGGATTTCCGTATATTAAACTATCCCTGCACCCTGGAATAAAACCTACTTGGTCAGGATGGATGATTGCTTCAATATGTTCTTGGATTCAGTTAGCGAGAATTTTATTGAGTATTTTTGCATCGATATTCATAAGAGAAATTGGTCTGAAGTTCTCTATCTTTGTTGGATCTTTCTGTGGTTTAGGCATCAGAGTAATTGTGGCTTCATAGAATGAGTTGGGAAGACTACCTTCTACTTCTATTTTGTGGAATAGTTTGTGCAGAACTGGAATTAGATCTTCTTTGAAGGTCTGATAGAACTCTGCACTAAACCCGTCTGGTCCTGGGCTTTTTTTGGCTGGGAGACTATTGATGACTGTTTCTATTTCTTTAGGGGATATGGGACTGTTTATAACGTTAACTTGATCCTGATTTAACTTTGGTACATGGTATCTGTCTAGAAATTTGTCCATTTTGTCCAGGGTTTCCATTTTTGTTGAGTATAGCCTTTTGTAGAAGGATCTGATGGTGTTTTGGATTTCTTCATGATCTGTTATTATGTCTCCCTTTTCATTTCTGATTTTGTTAATTAGGATGCTGTTCCTGTGCCCTGTAGTGAGTCTAGCCTAGGGTTTATCTATCTTGTTGATTTTCTCAAAGAACCAACTCCTCGTTTGCTTAATTCTTTGAATAGTTCTTCTTGTTTCCACTTGGTTGATTTCACCCCTGAGTTTGATTATTTCCTGCCGTCTACTCCTCTTGGGTGAATTTGCTTCCTTTTTTTCTAGAGCTTTTAGATGTGTTGTCAAGCTGCTAGTGTGTGCTCTCTCTAGTTTCTTTTTGGAGGCACTCATAGTTATGAGTTTCCCTCTTAGAAATGCTTTCATTGTGTCCCATAGGTTTGGGTATGTTGTGGCTTCATTTTCATTAAACTCTAAAAAGTCTTTTATTTCTTTCTTTATTCCTTCCTTGACCAAGGTATCATTGAGAAGAGTGTTGTTCAGTTTCCACGTGAATGTTGGCTTTCCATTATTTATGTTGTTGTTGAAGATCAGCCTTAGTCCATGGTGGTCTGATAGGATGCATGGAACAATTTCCATATTTTTGAATCTGTTGAGGCCTGTTTTGTGACCAATTATATGGTCAATTTTGGAGACAGTGCCGTGAGGTGCTGAGAAGAAGGTATATCCTTTTGTTTTAGGATAAAATGTTCTGTAGATATCTGTTAAGTCCATTTGATTCATAACTTCTGTTAGTTTCACTGTGTCCCTGTTTAGTTTCTGTTTCCACAATCTGTCCATTGATGAAAGTGGGGTGTTGAAGTCTCCCACTATTATTGTGTGAGGTGCAATGTGTGCTTTGAGCTTTACTAAGGTGTCTTTAATGAATGTGGCTGTCCTTGCATTTGGAGCATAGATATTCAGAATTGAGAGTTCCTCTTGGAGGATTTTACCTTTGATGAGTATGAAGTTTCCCTCCTTGTCTTTTTTGATAACTTTGGGTTGGAAGTCGATTTTATTCGATATTAGAATGGCTACTCCAGCTTGTTTCTTCAGACCATTTGCTTGGAAAATTGTTTTCCAGCCTTTCACTCTGAGGTAGTGTCTGTCTTTTTCCCTGAGATGGGTTTCCTGTAAGCAGCAGAATGTTGGGTCCTGTTTCTGTAGCCAGTCTGTTAGTCTATGTCTTTTTATTGGGAATACAGAAGTGGATGCTCACAGTCAGCTATTGGGTGGAACACAGGGCCCCCAATGGAGGAGCTAGAGAAAGTACCAAAGGAGCTGAAGGGGTCTGCAACCGTGTAGGTAGAACAACAATATGAACTAACCAGTACCCCCAGAGTTCATGTCTCTAGCTGCATATGTAGCAGAAGATGGCCTAGTCGGCCATCATTGGGAAAAGAGGCCCATTGGTCTTGCAAACTTTATATTGTCCCAGTACAGGGGAATGTCAGGACCAAGAAGTGAGAGTGGGTGGGTAGGGGTGCAGGGAAGGGCAAGAGTATAGGGGACTTCCAGGATAGCATTTGAAATGTAAATGAAGAAAATATCTAATAAAAAATTAAAAAAAGAGAGAGAGATAATTTACCTTAAGCCGGCCCTCACTTCCTAAGAGCTTATTGCTTTTTGTGTGTTTTGAGGGCAACATTTTCTTGTGAGCTGATGTGAGAATTCAGTCTTATCCATGCAGGACTGTGTATAGAAGTCCCTTAAGATTGTCATAACCATTAGAAATTGACCAGAGAATGCAATAGGAACAAGGGCCTTTGGAGCTTTGAGATAAGTCAAAAGTGTAAGCTTGATGTGCTGTTCCCATAGTGTAGAAAGCTGTGGGCACAATCTCCCAAGGGGTGAGTGAACCTACACGATTCCCTGAACAGGACCTTAGCATGACTGTGCTACTCTCTGTTTAGTGCTATATTTAAAAATATTGCACCATCTTGTGGAAGAACTGAGGGTTTTTTTTAAGGTGCTAGGAGTAGATCCAGCAAACCCCTGTGTGTAATGTATCCAAAGGACTTGACAGCGGAGATAATTGCACACCTATGTTCCAAGCAGCCTATTTCCACAGAAGCCAACACCCACGGGCAGTCTGTGTTCATCCCTGGATTATGGGTGGGAATTAATGTGTTTAAATACTATACAGCCTTGAAAAGGATGAGCTGATACATAGCCTAATAGAGACTTACTCTAAGTAAACGGGCAATTCCTAAATGATACATGCTGATTCCACACGTGAGGTTTCCAGAGGAAAATCAGAGGAAAGGTAGTTGCCAGGGTTGAGAGGAGAGGAAAGTAGGTGTTGTGGTGGAGTTTACAGAGTTTCAAGTTTTGTGAGATGAAATGGTTATACAGATCGGCTCCCAGGTAGTAACATTGGCTCTCAGGCTTAGTATTGAGCACTAAGTTAAAATGGTCCAAAGAGGAAGTCAGCGCTTTCCTGTACTACAATTAACAATGTGTGTATCAGTATTCTGGGACTACTGGCCCTCACTGCTGGTCTCCCTGTGACTTAACCATCATCACTTCCTGTGGTCTGGCTCAGATAGCCTGCACCACACCTCCTGTACCCATAATACCTGCCTTCATTCAATCTGCTGCCACCAGGTTGGCTGGACAAGTCCTGCTTTACATTTGACATTTTCAACCGCAGACTCCAGACACTCTTTGGGAACAAGATATTATGCATATGTAGGGTTGGGGCTTTATTGGAAGGGCCAGTTCTTGCTGTGCAATCCAAGCTGGCCTCAAGCTCCAGGTCCTGAGTGTTCAGATTACAGGTAGGTGTCACAGCACCCAGCTCTGAAGAAACTGTAATGACGTCTTTGGAAAGAATGTGGCTTGTGCATTATAAGGGGAAAAATAAGTGGTACTGTCTACATTGTTATGTTTCTTATTTTTAATTTTTGAATGAGTAAACATTTGTACGTTTTTAGGAATAAACTTTGAGAACATGAGCAAATAGCTCAAATATATACATATACATATATTATATCATAATATTATATATATACATATATATATACACGCATACATACATACATACATACATCATTTTTACTAATCATTTTCATTTTAAAACTGCCACTTCTGAGACTTGTCGGATGGTCTATGTTGGCTATTTCAGTATCATTGGAAAACTAGCCTGTGCCTCTGTAGATGGAAAGTAGGACCCTATCATAAACCTTTTAACCATTATAAGCCTCGGGGTCATTTTTAGTTTGCTTAATTTTTATTTAAATCAGTAAGCAGATTCAAGTGCTAGAGCCCCTGAAAACAACATTAGCAAGTCTTGGAGATTCCTGGGATGTCTGGAGTCTCTGAGGGAGCAGTAGAGGGCTGACTTCCCTTGAAGCCACTGTCACCCAGAGCCAGCCTCTCTCTGCCCTAGAATCCTGTGACAATGTGCTTCTTGTCACATGGCTTAGGCAGAGAGAGTTGGTCCCCCCACGTGACAGCTCAGCACAGGCTGTTTGTATCAAAACTATGCTTGATGGGTTTTAGTGGAATCATCTGAAGGTGTGTTTACCTTGAAGGGTCAAGTTGGGAGTACCCCAGGGTTCATGGATCTCTGGTCTCATTGCACTGCCACAGTCGAGCTACTGCGGGGTATTTGGGACTTGTATAGGACAGAATAATTTATATTAAAATCTTAAGCTGTTTGACGGTATGGTCTATAACACTGTAATGTGAGATAAAGGATGAAGATAACCCTTTGAATTCTTTTTTTTTTTAAACACTTCTTGTAACTGAAGCAGATTCTTGAATGATACTGGAGTTTGTTCATTATTACTGTTCTGTGGAGTTGGGCTCCAAATTAAGACACAGTTCCAAGTTTGGAATGTCCTCCTGCCCTTCAGACAAGGTTTCTCTGTGTGTCCCTGTCTGTCCTGGAACTCATTCTGTAGATGAGGCTGACCTCAAACTCGGTGGTCTGCATGCCTCTGCTTCTCGACTGCTGGGATTAAAGGCATGCACCACCATGCCCAGCTCCGATTGATACATTCTTACATAGAACAACTATTCCCAGGTGTCATTAGCATGAACTGACTGAGAGAGGGTACCTGGATCCACACTATTTAATCCATGTTAGGTGTGGTTTTAGCAAGTCGCATTAGCCTTTCAGTCAGTGATTCTCAACCTTCCTGATGCTGAGACCTTTGGCTGAGGGAATCTTCCTGTGCACTGGGTTAATGTTGTCTTTATTTTTCACATCTTGATTTCTGTGCCAGCGGAGAGCTAAACACTGTGCAGTATTGTTTTTTTTTTTTATTAAGCATCACCTGTCTCAGTGTTTCACAAACGTTCCTCTCCATCTCCTCCTGATTGGCTTCATAAAGGGTTGTAGGCCTATACATGGGGCAAGAGAGGAAAGGTGGGGCCTCCAGGCAGAGATGGGGAGTCTGGGAAGGAATCAGCTGCTAAAGATTTGCCAGCTAGACATGGAGGAAGGAACGGGTGTCAGGACTGAAGGAGAGGATATGAGCCACACGACAGAACATAGATTAGAATGAACTAGCTAATGAAGTTATGTGAGCTAGTTGGGAACAAGCCTAGCTATAAGACCTAAGCATTCATAAATAAATATAAGACTCTGTGTCATTTTTGAAGCTGGTGGGTCAAGGCAGTCTAGGGATACAGTTTCTTATATTGTGGTGACCCCCTGCCCCAGCCATAAAATTATTTTCCTGCCTACTTCATAACCAAAATTTTGCTACTGTTATAAATTGTAATGTGTTTTCTATGGCTATGGCCTTTCTAACCTCAAAGAGGTCACAACCCCCAGGTTGAGAACCACTGCTTTAAACAAAGATTTTGGCACCTCTACTCCAAGTGCCAAAATGACATCAAAGAAAACTAAGTAATATATTTATGACATTCCTCAGGAGAGAAGACTACATAGCCACTAAAAATTCCATTGTATGAAAGTCGTAAGGAACTTACAACAGCTTTCTAATAGCTTTGTGCTTGCATCAATGCTCTGCACGTGCCCCTGTGTGTGCATGTGTGCTTGCGAAGTCTAGGGGCAAACTTCCAATAGCTTTGTGCTTGCATGGATGGTCTGCACGCGCCCCTGCGTGTGCATGTGTGCTTGCGAAGTCACTTTTCTCCTTCCACTGTGGGTTCCAGAGGTTGAACTGAGGTCATCAGACTTGTACAGCAAGGGCTTCTACCCAGTAGCCTTTCTTCCAATCCAATAAATTGTAATTTAACACACAAAATAACATACATACATACATACTAACCATTAATTAAATACATTTTCATGTCTATAAATATAATGTATGTGTCAAAAAGGAAACAGAAAGATCCACAAAGATTGTTTGACAGTGACATTTTCTCTGTTCTCAGCAGTTAAATTATATGTAGGTTTCCTTCCTCTGCTGCATACAGTTCTTCTTTAAACTTACGGTTGTTTATAACTACTAGTTTTATATAATGCTCTATATTGAAATACAGAGGCAATGCATACTCTTTTACTCTACAGTTCAGGCATTTTATAGGTTCACGTGGGCTTTATTAATTAATAAGTTAGTCCAAGTTTTTAGCTTTTATACTGCGAATTGTCTCCTTACCTTTGAACAGTTCAGCGTGAACCAAGCAGATTTCTCTCCCTGTGCTTCTTTAAGAGAATGATGCTTAGTGGACAGGAAGTTAGCATGATGCGCCAGCATGACATTACTTGAAGTTAGTCATGCTTTTTAAAAATCTAGTGCTTACAAGCTGTGTGCATGTGTTCCCAATAAAAATGAATTTGCCTCCACAGAAGACAACTCGGTTTGGTACCCTGTGCTTTGCTTTTGCACAGTTGTTGACTGATATTAGTCCCCAAGTATTGCAAGGCCACCCCTCACCAGAGCAGGACCAACATACATTTGGAAGCTTAGGAGGTAGCTCCTGCCAGCTCAGAATGCCAATTAGGAGCCTCAGAACTCATGTCCACACTCCCGTATCATTGCCTGGCCCCTCTTTGCACCTGTGGACACTGACCTTACAGTGTTGGCTGCCTGCGTGTTCCTTTAGTTGTTTGTGAATCTGGCTCTCCCAGGAAACAGGAGGCAAACAGCCATCCCCTCTCCCCCTTAATAATTCCCATCTGCTAAATGCTTCCTGTGTGCCTGAAACTCTCCTTAAATGTTGCATTATGTTGGTTGATTTGAACCTCTTATTAGGAAAAGTAAATGCTGTTTTCTCCATGTGACAGGTGGAAGAGCGAAGGATTTGATTTTCAGAAGACAGAATTCTAACCTCTAGAAAATGACCCCCAAACCGGATGTTGTTCTCAGTGAACTGATTTAGTGGTGCTCTTAGTTAGGTTTCTGCTGTCCTAATCAAATAGTGAACAGAAGCAACTCAGTTGGAGAGAGATTAGTTTGGGCTCACGGTTTAGAATAGCCTGTCATAGGCAGGCACAGTGGTGACAGCAGGTCATAGCTATAGCAGCGAAAGTATGAGACAGCCAATAAACAGAGGACCTGTGAGGAGTATTTCACATCCAAACCATAGCACTCCATTCCTGGTCCTCATAGGCTCATGACCACTTCATAATTAATACAAACTTTATTCAGTCTAGCTTCAAGAATCCTCAGAGTTAATAAGAGGAACCATTAAAAACTTCAGGGCAAACTCTTAGCTGTGAGCCCCTGTAAAGATGGAAAACAAGCTACATTCTTACAATGTATATAGTAACATGGAATAAACACTCCCATTGATTGCAAAAGGGAAGATCAGGAGGATAGCAATGAAAGCATGACTGAAACTCATTGCTATCATCTCCAATAGTGTGTAGTCTCCATTGACATATAGGCTTCTTCCCTTCCACAGCTGTACACATCAGCTTCTTAGACCTTCTTCCCAATTTCTCTCTCCCTACTACACAGTTTCTTTTCTTCTGGAACCTTGAGGTGAGCATCTATTACCATGTAACTGCTACATTCTGCTTGCCTGGCAACAGCACCATAAGTGATAAGTTCTGATGCCAGCTTGAGATGGCTGCAGTGGCGTCCAAGCACCTACAAGCAAACCAGGGGAAATGCCTCCCTGTGTAGCCCATTGAAATAGGTGATCTATGTGGTGCTATTCTTTGCTCAGGCTTATTGCTTTTAAATCTGGGATTCTCTTTTTAGATGTCAGATTTTAAAATGAGCTTCAAGTTTTATACTCTGACCTGTTCTATGAGTTGGACCACAGAGGCACCTTGTATCCATGGAGAGTGTGGCTTCTCTTTCTTGTCACTCATTAATCTCCTTTACAGCTGAAATTGCTTTCTCCTCACGTCCTCAGCCCTGTCCATGGCTCTAGGGCACTCTGTGCTCTCAAATTGCAGATTTTTCTTTTTTCTTTTCACTATCTTTTCCATTTTTGGTTTTGAAATCCTACTATAAACTTGTCTAGATGCAACGAACAGTGACCACACCACAGCCTGGACACTCTGTCATCTTAAAGTATCCTCTGCCTAACAATCCCATTAGGTTTAAATTTAGCCTCACTCAGCCATTCAGGGTACAGCAGAACTCAGTCACATTTACTTATCTTGTCAGTTATCTGCACTCCGATCCCTGGTTGAATCCTTGTTTTGTCTGAAAGTTCATGATGGCAGTCTGCTGTCCACATTTGGCACTCTGGCCTTGCACACTCTCAATGGAATGTTCCTGTAAGTTCGTTCTGCTTACAGCATCCTAGGACTCCTCCTGCATGCTTCCTGCAGACAACTTCTAACCATTTGTGAGCCATGTGGCCAGGTTTATCACAGCAAAAATCTGTCTTCCCATACCAAGTTTGTATTAGTAACTGTTATGTTGCTGTGACGGGCTATCTGACTGGAAGCTACTTGAGAGAGAAGAGCTTTATTTTGGCTCACAGCTCAGGCATTTACCATCTATCAGGGGAAGCAGTCATCTCAAGTTCAGGGTAGAGATGGCAGGAGAAACAGCCATAGTGAAAACACCGAGTCGGGGACTTTAAATAGTTTGCCTTGCTTTCCTGTTTAACTAATAAAGGACTATGTTAACAGATTTAAATTGTTTTGTATTTTTTGTTTTGGTTTTACATTCTTCACTAAATCAGTACGCTGGTGTTGTGACCTTGACCCAATATCTAGCTTAATTTGGTATGTTAGTTTCTTGACCTATGAAAATAGGGCGACTTATCTCAGAGTTGTGGTTTAGGCTAAATAAGTTGCTAAACAGAAAACTTTTTTTTATTCTCATTTGTAATTAGGTATTTTCCTCATTTACATTTCCAATGCTATCCCAAAACTCCCCCATACCCTCCCACTCACCCACCCCCTCTTTTTGGCCCTGGCGTTTCCCTGTACTGGGGCATATGATGTTTGCAAATCCGATGGGCCTCTCTTTCCAGCGATGGCCGACTAGGCAATCTTTTGATACATATGCAGCTAGAGTCCAGAGCTCCGGGGTACTGGTTAGTTGATAGTGTTGTTCCACCTATAGGGTTACAGATCCCTTTAGCTCTTTGGGTACTTTCTCTAGCTCCTCCATTGGGGGCCCTGTGATCAATCCAATAGCTGACTGTGAGCATCCACTTCTGTGTTTGCTAGGCCCGGCATAGTCTCACAAGAGACTATAAGAGAGCTATATCTGGGTCCTTTCAGCAAAATTTTGCTAGTGTATGCATTGGTGTCAGCGTTTGGAAGCTGATGATGGGATGGATCCCTGGATATGGCAGTCTCTAGATGGCCCATCCTTTTGTCTCAGCTCCAGACTTTGTCTCTATAACTCCTTCCATGGGTGTTTTGTTCCCAATTCTAAGAAGGGACACAGTGTCCACACATTGGTCTTCATTCTTCTTCAGTTTCATGCGTTTAGCAAATTGTATCTTATATCTTGGGTATCTTAAGTTTTTGGGCTAATATCCACTTATCAGTGAGTACATATTGTGTGAGTTCCTTTGTGATTGTGTTACCTCACTCAGGATGATGCCCTCCAGGTCCATCCATTTGCCTAGGAATTTCATAAATTCATTCTTTTTAATAGCTGAGTAGTACTTCATTGTGTAAATGTACCACATTTTCTGTATCCATTCCTCTGTTGAGGGGCATCTGCGTTCTTTCCAGCTTCTGGCTATTATAAATAAGGCTGCTAAGAACATAGTGGAGCATGTGTCCTTCTTACCGGTTGGGACATCTTCTGGATATATGCCCAGGAGAGGTATTGCTGGATCCTCCAGTAGTACTATATCCAATTTCCTGAGGAACCGCCAGACTGATTTCCAGAGTGGTTGTACAAGCTTGCAATTCCAGCAACAATGGAGGAGTGTTCCTCTTTCTCCACATCCTTGCCAGCATCTGCTGTCACCTGAATTTTTGATCTTAGCCATTCTGCCTGGTGTGAGGTAGAATCTCAGGGTTGTTTTGATTTGCATTTCCCTGATGATTAAGGATGTTGAACATTGTTTCAGGTGCTTCTCTGCCATTCGGTATTCCTCAGGTGAGAATTCTTTGTTCAGTTCTGAGCCCGATTTTTAATGGGGTTATTTGATTTTCTGGAGTCCACCGTCTTGAGTTCTTTATATATATTGGATATTAGTCCCCTATCTGATTTGGGATAGGTAAAGATCCTTTCCCATTCTGTTGGTAGTCTTTTTGTCTTATTGACTTTGTCTTTTGCCTTGCAGAAGCTTTGCAACTTTATGAGGTCCCATTTATCGATTCTCAATCTTACAGCACAAGCCATTGCTGTTCTATTCAGGAATGTTTCTCCTGTACCCATATCTTCAAGGCTTTTCCCTACTTTCTCATCTATAAGTTTCAGTGTCTCTGATTTTATGTGGAGTTCCTTAATCCAGTTAGATATGACCTTAGTGCAAGGAGATAGGAATGCATCAATTCACATTTTTCTACATGATACCCACCAGTTGTGCCAGCACCATTTGTTGAAAATTCTGTCTTTTTTCCACTGGATGGTTTAGCTCCCTTGTCAAAGATCAAGTGACCATAGGTGTGTGGGTTCATCTCTGGTGTCTTCAATTCTGTTCCATTGGTCTACTTGTCTGTCACTATACCAGTACCATGCAGTTTGTATCACAATTGCTCTGTAGTACAGTTTTAGGTCAGGCATGGTGCTTCCACCAGAGGTTCTTTTATCCTTGAGAAGAGTTTTTGCTATCCTATGTTTTTTGTTATTCCAGATGAATTTGCAGATTGCCCTTTCTAATTCATTGAAGAATTGAGTTTGAATTTTGATGGGGATTGCATTGAATCTGTAGATTGCTTTTGGCAAGATAGCCATTTTTACTCTATTGATCCTGCCAGTCCATGAGCATGGGAGATCTTTCCATCTTCTGAG
The DNA here is from genome assembly GCF_000001635.26 of Mus musculus. NCBI lineage: Eukaryota > Metazoa > Chordata > Mammalia > Rodentia > Muridae > Mus > Mus musculus. The sequence continues at coordinate 3,114,027 of NC_000081.6, forward strand.
ATCTTCTTTAATTTCTTTCTTCAGAGACTTGAAGTTCTTTTCATACAGATCTTTCACTTCCTTAGTTAGAGTCATACCAAGGTATTTTATATCATTTGTGACTATTGAGAAGGGTGTTAAGAGAAGTGACACTTAGGTATAAGCACTATAAAAATAACCATTTTGAAAATACTTAAATTATATTATTTGCTATATACTGATAGTTGAAATTACTTAATGAATAAAGGTATGTGAAGTAAAATTCAACCCCCTAAGTTCGCTCAGTTTTTATCCTGTGTCCCCCCATCCTCACCCCCACCCCCAACACTAACCACCAGTGATTGTTTGAGGTTTAGCCTTTTGGAACATTTCTTATACCAGGGAAAACTATTCTTTTTTTTTGGGGGGGGGGTTTCTTTTTTAATTTTTATTAGGTATTTTCTTCATTTACATTTCAAATGCTATCCCAAAAGTCCCCTATACCCTCCCCCACTCCCTGCTCCCCTACACACTCACTCCCACTTCTTGACCCTGACTTTCCCCTGTACTGGGGCATATAAAATTTGCTAGACCAAGGGTCCTCTCTTCCTAATGATAGCCAACTAGGCCATCTTCTGCTACATATGCAGCTAGAGACACGAGTTCTGGGGGTGCTGATTAGTTCATATTGTTGTTCTACCTATAGGGTTTCAGACCCCTTCAGCTCTTGGGTACTTTCTCTAGCTTCTCCATTGGGGGCCCTATGTTCCATCCTATAGATGACTGTGAGCACCCACTTCTGTATTTGCCAGGCACTGGCATAGACTTACAAGAGACAGCTATATCAGGGTCCTTTCAGCAAAATCTTGCTGGCATATGCAATAGTGTCTGGGTTTGGTAGCTGATTATGGGATGGATCCCTGGGTGGGACAGTTTCTGGATGGTCCATCCTTTCATCTTAGCTCTAAACTTTGTCTCTGCAACTCCTTCCATGGATATTTTATTCCCTATTCTAGGGAGGAATGAAGTATCCACGAGTTGGTCTTCCTTCTTGATTTTCTTGTGTTTTGGAAGTTGTATCTTGGGTATTCTAGGTTTCTGGGCTAATATCCACTTAGCAGTGAGTGCATATCAAGTGACTTCTTTTGTGATTGGGTTACCTCACTCAGGATGATATCCTCCAGATACATCCATTTGCCCAAGAATTTCATAAATTCATTGTTTTTAAGAGCTGAGTAGTACTCCATTGTGTAAATGGATACATTTTCTGTATCCATTCCTCTGTTGAATGACATCTGGGTTCTTTCCAGCTTCTGGCTATTATAATTAGGGCTGCTATGAACATAGTGGAGCATGTGTCCTTATTACCGGTTGGAACATCTTCTGGGTATATACCCAGGAGAGGTATTGCTGGATCTACCGGTAGTACTATGTCCAGTTTTCTGAGGAACTGCCAGACTGACTATTCTTAAGCTGTCCTTTCCTAATATAATACTGGCGGGAGTTGTGTTTGATGGTGTCCTGTGGGAGCAAGAGAAGGGGGGAGACTGGGTGACTGCTGGGAATTCTTTGGCTTGTACACACTGTTTTGAGCATCTGCTGACTGTTGTATGTTTGTTGTTTCCTACAGGATATGATGTTTCAGCTTCTCCAAGGTCTGAACTTTTTTCATTCTCACAGAGTAGTGCCTTGCGATCTGAAACCGCAGAACATTCTGGTAACCAGCAGTGGACAGATAAAGCTTGCCACATCTATAGTTTTCAGATGGCCCTTACCTCGGTGGTAAGTGATATCATTGTCCTGGCATTAAATGTAGTTTTCCTGTTTTAATTGACAAACTGCCCCCTTCGTGATCCTCCTGCTGTTTCTGCTCACACTTAGTCTGTGAATGGAATGTCTGTGTGCTTTTTTCACTAGCTTTGGCTAAGAGGAAAGTAAGGGCCTTGCTTACTATGACCTCAGATGCATCTGACTGGGTTTGTTATGGATGGGAACCAATCACAGAAATAGCCTGTTGGCACCTTAGCCACTAGGGAGGAGTCAGTTAGACATTTCTAAATGAGTTTTGCTATAACCTGGGTTTTTAAGTTGCATACATAATGTGGAAGGGCAGGAGGAGTGCCACCTGTGTTCTGTGGTGTAACTTGAGAAACAGCCACACCATTGGCCCAGGCAGGCCAGATAACACACTCTTCAGAAACTGTGATGCTTCAGGGACTAGAGAAATGAACTGAAATGACCTGAGTGACTACCACTTCCGAGCCCAATGGAAGCATCATGGGCCAGAGTACAGAGGATCTGAGGCCCTGTTTTGGGAGAGAACTTAAGTCCTCCTGTTCTTTGTCTCATTCAGATCCATGGCCATAATAAGTCTTACCATTAATTAACTCCAGTTTGTCTTTATAGTCCATCTGGCAGCAGTCTACAGAATCTAAGAGGAGCACCCAGGTAGTCAGTATCAATAATTCTTTTCTTATAACCTGCTTTGTATGTAGTAAATGTGTGAGTAGCTAGAAGTGAAGGAAAGCTGCCCACAGACATAGCGAGTTAAAACTTAGGAGAAAAAAATCCAACTTCAGCCTCAAAGAGGCTCTGAAACCAGACACTGGCCTGGATGGGGGTCCCTTGTTGGGAAATGTGAGGTGGTACTGTTGGCCATTGTAGTGAGGGAATGAGATGGCTGCTTCCATTCTTGGCACATGTGCTGCAAGAAGGCTGACATTCTACACAGAAAAACTACAAAACCTGCTTCCCCAGGGTCCTGCAGTGTTGGCCTGGAAGGTGAAGTCCAGGAGAAGAGTCACTTGGTCAGGAAAAACGTTCAACTTACAAAACTTACTTGTGCCTCTTCCTCTTTCCCTCTGTATGCCAAGCTCAGAAATCCCATAGCCTCCAAACCCTCCATTCCTGTCACTGAATACTTAACCTCTGGAGCATTCTCTAAAATACAGTGTGCTCTTGAAAGATAAATCTTACTTTGTTCAGTATTTGTCAGTGCCTCAGAGAAGACACAGCCCAAGTGGATATTTAAAGAACAGGCCTCAGCTTCAGGTGGAGTGAGGCAAGCCCTCAGACTTTTACATAACTACACCAGAAAGGGCTTGAGTCTGTGTGCTTCCCCAATGAGAAGGATGAGGTAGGCTTTGTGCTTCCCTAGGAAGTAACTGTGCCTGTTTTGGGCAAGGGGGTCCTGGGAAGAAGCTTGAATAGGCTTTGTGATCATCTGGGAGCAGATGAAGAAACTAATCCCTGGGCATATTAATTGGGGGGGGGGGGAGAGTATGAGTCATCTTCATCCCCCTAAGTTGAACACAATAACTATAAATAAAAACGGAAAACCCAGTTGAGTTTTGTTTAATTTTTTTCCTTGTTAAATTTAGAGGATAACCCAGCTTGTGAGTTACATCAGTTGACACCCCATTCTTGCTGAAAGTTGGCATGTATAAGCAGGAAAACACAAACTAATGATTTCATATCCCAAGAAAAGGACAAGGGCAAACATATATCTATTACTAGATATATTGATGTCTAGTTTGCATTGTCTATTTTGTATTTACTATAGTGACATAATAAAAGGGAAAGACTTAATTCCAAAGAAAGATGTTTGGAATTTAATGGTAACATTAAGAGGCATGTTTTCTTTAGGGTACTGCATTTTAAACACTCCCCACTGTTACTATATTTTCCTGCTTACAGGAAAAAAAAATCCACCTGATAAAATAATGCTTTGATTTTTACATATATGCATAAAAACAGAATCGCTGTCTTTCAGACTGAACTGATAAATTACTTTTAGTATTCTTTTAATAGGCTGCACTCCGCTACCTAGAAATACCCATTTTACACTAGGTTATGTCACACAAGGAAATGGAAAGCCACGTAATTTGCAGACTGGCAAGAGATTTGCAAGTTAACTGACCTGAGACCACCATCTTAACTGCTGTGAAAAGCATGTATATTGCTCATTGCCAAGGCTTGATCTATAGAGTCTTTCCTGAGACCCCCTTTAGAAACTGACTGTACTTTCCTTGGCGTTATTTTCTATCTTGTTGGTAGTTATTTGGGGCTTTTATTTATAGAGCAGTGGTGAGTCATTTGAAGTGAGATACTCAGTCTTGCTCCACCTGGCTGTTCTCCTGGGCATTAAAGAAATACTTTTTAATGAATAAGTTAAGACATGCCAACATGTAGACACATGCGTTTGAGTCATTAGAAAAATCAGGAAAGAATTGCTTATACATTTAATGGTTTCAGTATTCCACATTGCTCCTCGCTGGTACTAAAGCCAAACCTTCAAATGCCCAAGCTCATTCTGTGTTGTTATGTTGACTGAGCCCTTGGCTGAAATCTCTGAGCAAAAATCATGACAGTTATACGCCATAGCTTGGTCTTATGTAAGAACTGAAAGATGGCTTGAACTCAGGTCTTGCATTTACGGTAATCTTTGCTGAACTAGTCACCTGGCTGAATCAAACGTTTTGTCCTGAACAGAGAACTGAAGGACATATAGGAACATTGTACCTCTCCTTACTAAAGGACATTATTTCTAACTCATTGTATTTTGATATTAGCAAGCTTTAGAAGAGGTTTTATATTCTTCTAAGATAATTAACATCTTCCAAATAAAGGAATAAGAGAATTATTAGACAGCTTTTCCTATTTTCTTCACCTGTCTCTGTGTGACTGGTTTTGTTTGTTTGTTCATTTGTTTGTTTTGTTTTAACAATAGTTTGTACTCTTAGAGCTTTGTAAAAAGCTTTACACATTTTCACATGTGACTTTCCTCCAAAGCCCTTTCTCTGAGTCCATCCATATCTAATGGTCATACAACCCTGAAAACATTTTCCCATGTAAAAATCACCAAAGACAGTTACAAACCTTGTAAGGCTGTTGTTAGAGACATAAAAGAGTACAGGAAACAATGAAGGGGATTTTTAATGGCGCTAATGAGATTCTGAAGGTTTAGTACCGCCATTCTGACACTTCGAACTGCTTACACTCTTGCTCGAGCTAATATCGCGCCAGCAAGAATTCACTCGGACAACCAGATCCTTCTACAGCAAAGCTTTTATTGCTTCAACATAAGGAAGACCCCGAACCCGGAAAATGGTGCTGCTTATATAGCCCGCAGCGTGACGTTTCAGCACCTGATGTAGTGTGACAGCACCTGATTAGTTGCTCGCCCATCACCCCATTACTACGCCCTGAGATGGGCAGTGACTGGGCGTGAATTTACTCTTGCACTTCCGCATAAGGCTTGTTTACTAGTTAGGCTCAGTGGAAGCCAGAGCCATCTTATAATGGTGATTGCTCACAGCACGGCTCTCCACATCTCCCCCTTTTTATTTTATTAAAATTTGAGGCTGGTCTAGGCCTCTGCAGTCATGGCCATCTGCTGTGGCTGCTGTCTTAGGTCATTCCTCCAATGTCACAGCCTTTCCTGTCATAGGGTAACCCTATCACCACTGGGTCCGGTGTCTTAGGTTGGTCTGTACATGAGGAAAGTTGCCCATCTCTGGGTACCGCAGTACTGAGTGACAGTAACTGCCAAATGACCTAGGGCGAACTCTATAAAAGAGGCCAGCCAAAAACCAAATTAGTAAAACTCAGCGAAGTGCAAGTGCTGGTCAATGAGCGTTGAGTCTCTCTCATCCCAGTGCAATGGATCCACAAATCCGTGGGGCGCAATAACAGAGAACTCAAATGCCATTTAAGTCTTAAGCATGGATAGCCAAATTTCAGGGGAAGCCCCTTGTTCAATGGCTGCAAGTGCCTGAGTAATAACGACCTTGTCACGGTTTTGTTGGGTTCTGAGCTTACAAACCAACCAGAGCATGAACACAAGTCCACAGCAGATGGCATCAGCAAATAAAACTACCCCCACCCTTTCTTTAAAATAAGAAAATGCAGATGAAATCCAGGAGGAGAGGCCCTCTGTCAATGACAGGTCCACTCTTGTCGAGTTGATCCTTAAAACTGCCGCCCTCAGGGCCTCGAGAGTCTCATCAAACCCCTCGGACCATTTTCCTGCAAGATACAAGGAGAGCTGTCTAGACAGATTAGCTGCACGAGTAAAATTTTCATATTGGACACTGGTAATGCACAGAGCACCCAATTTTCTTTCACAGCCCAATGGAGCCAACTGGTATAGAACACTTATCTGTTCCTCAACCAGATTGAGGTGCTGATTCAAAATCATCAGCCCTCCCTTCAACTGCTTGCTAGCAGAAGTTTGAACATTGATGGCATCAGCCAGATCGACTGAAAGCTTAATTTTGTGCCTGCTTGAACCGTATTAGCCATAGTGTACCCTACAGCTGTAGCAGCAGCAGCACTGGCTGAAATTGCTATGATCACAGCGGCAGTAATGCGAAAATCTCTTTTTTGTCTAAACAGGGATAAGGTGGAGGGTGTTTCCACCGGAACAGGGATCCAACATGGGATCCGTGCCACCATGGCACGGGTGTCCTTTTTTACATCCCAACATTGAGAAATCCAACAAGAATCATTAGAACAGCCTTCAAATGAATCATTTGAAAGGATAAACAAGAAAAGGGGGTAAACACAGACTGGGGTAGGTGGATAATTAATCTGGTTTACCAAAGTTTTATTGAACCCAGTGATCTCTACACTGGTATTAGTATATCCATAAGAGTCCAGGGAGGCAGCATGCATTCACCAATACTGAGCAGTTCTTGAGATGCCAGTAAAAGAAGCCTTTCCAACTGCTCCTCCCTGGATAAAGATCAAAGGATTGAGTTCTGTACAACTGCCATTGACTCCACAAAGCATCCACTTGTGAAAAGGATGCATTCTAATGTCCTGTATGAAAAGTCCCTTTTTCATAGCAAATTCCTTCTCTAGGTCAACCATCATGTTGGGAGAAAAGGAAAAGGTTTTACTCTGATCTGCCCAACGAGTGATGGAGGACTGACAATCAGACCAAGGCAGGATCAGCCCTTCATCTTCCAAACTACAATGGGGGGCTATTCTTGGTTGGTGGGGACGTTCTTTGTTTGAAAAGTTAGGTGGTAGAAATGTACCATTAACCCAAATTGCCTCCTGCCAGAAGGTTCGATTTGTAATGGTTATATCTGCGTTGGAAGTATCTTGGGTTATGCTCTCCAATCCTCCTCAGTGCTTATTAAACATTCCCAAGGCTCAGGCTGTGAGGTTGATACATTTTCCTGGTCCATTAATTTGAAAACATAAAGAACCCTGTTCTAGTAAAGAGCGATTTTCTCCTAATGGTGCTCAGGTGGGATCATAGAGTAGATATGGCAAATCCACTGTTTTATAAGTAGTAAAGAATTTTGGAAAAACTATAGCATCATGGCGAACTGGCATTGGTTTAGGAAAAGTTGAGAGAATGGCTCATCTCTTTTCGCCCATTATACTAGGAACCTGAGACAAGTTCAGCATTGTCAGGATCAGGAACAGTCCTCAGGAGGTCAGCATCTTCCACACCATCCTTGATGAATATCATGCGGGTGAGTCGTTCCGGCAGCCAAAATGGGTTGTCTTCACTCTGTGGAAAAACACAGACAGGTCCCCTGGATCTTATTAATATAGGATCCAGGCCTTTCCACAGACCAGTTAAAACATCCTTCCATTTGACCATTTCTTTTGATCTATCAGGGTCTGTGCTATGTCGCTCAGCTGCAGAACGTCCTTGCTTGTCGAGATTCAAAAAATTAAGTGTGAAGAGTGCCATAGAGACAACTACTCTTGGCACTGAGGGCAGAGTCTCATCAACTCCCCCTTTTTGTTTTATAAAATAAGACTTGAGTGTACGGTGGGCACGTTCCACAATGCCTTGTCCTTGAGGATTATAAGGAAGGCCAGTCAGGTGAATGACATTCATTTGATGACAAAATTGTTGAAATTTAGCCGAAGTATACACTGGCTCATTGTCCATTTTTAGGATTGTGGGCTTACCCCAAGCACTCCAGGCTTCTAGGCAGTGCTGTATAACATGAGAGGCTTTTTCACCTGTTAAAGGTGTGGCAAACATTACACCAGAGCAGGTGTCAATAGAAACATGTAAATACTGATTTCTCCCAAAAGAGGAAATATGTGTGACATCCATTTGCCAGACTTGTAATGGCCTGACACCTCGGGGGTTCACCCCTATATGAGGAGTAGGTAAAAATTGACAACAGTTTTGACACTGGGTGACAATATCACGAGCTTCTTTTCTGGCTAAAGTAAAATGGTGGCGTAAAGTTTCAGCCATCACGTGAAAGCGTTTATGAAATTCCCTTGCAGCTTCTATCTGTGAGGACAGAGCAGCAGCCATGATTCTAGTGGCTTTATCTGCTAAATCATTTCCATGAGAAATAGGGCCAGGAAGGCCAGAATGAGTTCTGACATGAGTAATATAGACACAATGTCTTCTGTGTAACAAGGCTGACTGAATTTGTTGAAAAAATGTGAGCAATCCTACTAGATGATTTAATTAAGCCAGCATCTTCAAGTGTATTCACTGCATTGAATACATATAAGGAATCAGATATAATATTAAGCGGTCCTGGGAAAGTGTTAAGGACCTCTAGTACCACTAAACACTCTATAACCTGGGGTGATGTCTCATTATATTGCTTGGATGTTACTTGGTCATTTATTACATATGCACCTATGCCAGATTTGGATCTGTCTGTATATACTACCACCCTGTCTGCAAGTGGGTGTTTGGCTGTAATTACTGGAAACACTATGGCTTGAGTTAAGGCAAACTGCAAAATTGGATGTTTAGGAAAATGCTTATCAATTTTTCCTGAATAGGAGGTAACTAAGACTGCCCAATCATCAGTCGCTGCTGCCAGGGTTTGAACTTGAACAGAGGTATAAGGCACAATTAGTATATGAGGTTCTTCTCCAAAATGAGAGATGGCAGCTTTTATTCCCCTAAGTGCAAGTTAAATGACTGCATTAGGGTACCATTCAATGATTTTTGCAGGGGAAGCATTAGGGTGGACCCACAATAAGGGTCCATTTTGCCACAAGACTGCTATTGGCAACTGTGCAGTTTTTAATACGCACAATTCAAATGACTTCGACTTATCAATGCATAATAACTGGGCATCTTGTAAGGCCTTTTCTATAGTTTGTAAAGCTTGACAGGCAGCTGGGGTAAGTGCTCTATGGGAGGAGATGTGAGTATCTACTTCTAAGATATCAAATAGAGGCTTTAACTCTGCTGATGGAATTTTCAAAAATGGTCTCAGCCAATTAATATCTCCCAACAATTTTTGAAAATCATTTAAGGTATGTAATTGATCTTTGCGGATTTCTAATTTTTGAGGAACAATTTTGTCAGGATAAATGTGTGACCCTAGGAAGGTTACCATTTGAGCAACTTGCACCTTCTCGGTGGCTACCTGCAATCCCCATTGCGCTAATTTCTGTATTAATATAGTGTATGCATCTTGCAATAACTGTGGAACTTTATGGCAAATGAGAATGTCATCCATATAAAGAGCTAGAGGCAAGGATGGAAAATAATTTCTAACTGATTTAAGTGCCAATTGCACGTATAGTTGGCACATGGTAGGACTATTTGTCATCCCCTGAGGTAGAACCTTCCACTGGTACCGTTGATCAGGTTCCAAATTGTTAATGGCTGGGATGGTAAATGCGATTCTTTGCCTATCTTGAGGGCACAGAGGTATAGAGAAAAAACAGTCTTTAATATCTATGATTATAATCTCCTATTTTTTGGTAAGGCAGAAAGCAATGGTAGCCCTTGCTGAACTGGCCCAAACAGGCGCATTTGTGCATTAATTGCTCTGAGGTCATGTAATAAGCTCCATCTGCCAGATTTTTTCTTAATTACGAAAATAGGTGTATTCCAGGGTGAGGTAGAGGGTTCTAAATGACCTAAGCGTAGCTGTTCAGAAATCAAATTTGTGGCTGCTTCTAATTTTTCAGAGGAAAGAGGCCATTGAGGAACCCATACAGCTTCCTCTGTAAGCCACGGTATGGGCATGGAACCCTCAACAGCCACTTCTAGAAAAACCCAAACCTTGTCTCCCAGTATTACCTTCTTGAGGGATCGGTTCAAACCTACCCTGCTCTCCTTTCCCTAATCCTTTTCCTTCTGTATAGCCCATTTTTCTCATCATTTGAACAGCTTGTGGTGAGTATTCATTAGTCAAGGTTATTCCCATTGCCTGTAAAATATCTCTCCCCCAGAGATTAACTGGGAGTGGTAAGATATAAGGAGTGAATTGTCCCGTTTGACCTTCAGGTGCTTGCCATCTCAAAGAATGGGAGCTAATAGTGGGGCAGGACTGGTAAGCCTAACCCTTGTAAAGAGTGTGATGACTGAGTGACGGGCCAGGTTTTTGGCCACCAGTGGGAAGAATCAATACTTTTGTCTGCTCCTGTATCTAAAATTCCCTTAAATTGTTTCCCTTCTATAACTAACTCCAAGGATGGCCTGGAATCTAAAGACATTATTAAGTAAGCAGAAACATTTCCAGTAGAACCAATCCCTCTGGGAGCTCGAGGAATACCAGAGGAGGGAAAACAGCCATGTAGGCTTGGCAAAATTATTAGCTGAGCTATTCTGTCCCCTTGTCATATAGAAAAGACACCTTGAGGGCAGGAAAAGAGAACCTAAAGTTCCCCTTTATAATCCTGATCTACAACTCCAGGGTGGACAATAAGACCTTGTAAGGTGAGGGAAGCCCGGCCCAAAATTAGGCCGACACTTTCAGATGGCAAAGGCCCCTTATAATCAGTAGGAATTGGCTTCACTCCCAGCTGAGGCATCAGCATGAATCGGGTGGAGGCACGGAGGTCCAATCCAGCTGAGCCTTCTGTTGCCCTGCGGACCGTGGTGTCCACATGTTGCCCATCGGAGTCCAATATGTTTTGGGGCCCTGGGACTTGGGGGCCGAAACTCGTTTTTTGAAATGCCTTCATTCTCATTTTCTACCACTTGAGGGGGCCCTGGCTGCAAGAGCCTGCCTCGTATATCTCTAATTGAGCGACAATCTTTGGCCCAATGGCATCCTTTTCCACACTTAGTACACAACCCTGGCGCTGTCCTTTTTATGGTGGCTCTGCAGTCCTTTTTTAAATGCCCTGGTTTGCCACAATTAAAGCAAAGTTTGAGCTCCGCTGAGTCTGAGCGCCTCCACCCCTGCAGAATGGCAGCTGCCAATCCAGCATTAGTAAGCGGCCCTCCAAGCTCACGGCAAACCTTTAACCAGTTCTGTAACACCTTACTCTTTCTAGGTGTGATTGCTGATCTGCATTCCTGCGTAGCTTGTTCATAAACCAGCTGTTCAATTAAAGGCATAGCTGCCTCTGGGTCTCCAAATATCCTCCCTGCTGCCTCAATCATTCTGGCCACAAAATCTGAAAATGACTCTTGTGTGCCCTGGGTAATTCTTGTCAAATATCCACTCGCTTCCCCTTCCTAGAGAGTGCTTTCCACACCTTAACAGCGGCAGCTGAGATCTGAGCGTACGCTCCCCAATGATAATTTGTCTGGTTAGCAGCATGCTGTCCCTGACCTGTAAGTAATTCAAAAGTCCACGATCTTTGGTTCCCTTCCATGGTGGCATTAGCCCTTGTCTGCGTCTGGCAGAAATCCTGCCATAATGCTTTCCACTCAAGATACATCCCCGTATTTGGAACCACAGCTTTCACCACCGTTGTCCAATCTCCAGGAGTCATTGCCGAAGCAGCAAGCCTTTTGACTTGTGCTATAGTGAAATTGGCGCTGACTCCATAGTTACGGACAGACTCGGCAAGCTCCTTAATCTGTATATACTCCACCAGAGCGTGAACTCACCCTCCCTCGGCTCCTTCAAAAACTGGAAATGCCTGTTGCATTTTCCTCTGTTCCTCTTTTGGAATGAATGAGTCTGAATGATACCTCTGCACATAAGGCAGAGGTGCACTAGGACCCTGAAGCTGACAGTCCGGAGGCCAAGCAGCAAGCTGGCTTTCACCAGTCGCTTTTGGCCTTTTTCTGGACTGATTAGCTCACATTTTATCTGGCTGGTACCTTTCTCCTTCATAACGAGCTGCTTCCTCCTCCAAGTCCATTTCCTCAGAGGGGCTAAGTCCCTCATCTGATTCTGAGCTACTAAGAGCTAGCTCCTTAAATTCATCTAGTGGCGGGTATAGGTTCCTTCTCCTAGGGACCTCCGCTGATTGATCTTTCTTCTTCTCTTTTTCCTTCTCCTTCCATCCAAACTCACCCCGGGTATTCTTTCCTGACTTTATCTTTTCCTCGGGCTCAAGGTCCGTGGAAAGGCCTGTATGCTTAATTGGTGCACCATGTGTCCGTTTTGCTCCTAGTCTCTCTCCCTGCTCTACCTCTGATAGACTGTCTTGAATTTCATCCAGAATTCTCTGCCCTGCCTTAACCACTTGTTGACTTTCCTTGTCCTTTAAGCATGATCTTCTCAGCTTCCACAATGGCATGGTTCCTGCTTTGAGTTTGCCGTACTCCAGTTCCCTAACTAAATCTCCCTTGAGTTTCTCCCAAGAGGGGATAGTTAAGGACCCTGAGCACGCAAACCACGGTGCTATGCGATCTACCTCTTTTACAAAGCCTTCTAGTGTCTAGGTGGTGACTTTCAAGCCACGTTGCCTCAGGACCGACTGTAAGGCGGTCACCACAGAGTGGGAGATTCCCATACTGGTCGCTGTCCAGGACTGAGAACCAGTCAGCAATACTGGTCACTGTCCAGGCCTGACGGCAACTGAGAACCAGTCAGCAATTCCACTGGTGGAAACAGTATGTAATCAAAAGAAAAAGAACGAGCCCTGTGAAAAGGAACAGAAAGGCTTCTAACGCTGGAGAAAGTTCAAGACCGAACGTACCTTGTAGAGCTGTAAAGTGTCCCGTAGTTCTGAACCCACCCCGTGAAATGGGGGGTCTCCTATCAGCACCTGGTGATGATAAATTCCTGGGTTTCTCAGCGCCACTTCTTGCCCGAGCTAGTATCTCGCCAGCAAGAATTCACTCGGACAACCGGATCCTTCTACAGCAATGCTTTTATTGCTTCAACATAAGGAAGACCCCGAACCCGGAAAATGGTGCTGCTTATATAGCCTGCAGCATGACGTTTCAGCACCTGATGTGGCGTGACAGCACCTGATTAGTTGCTTGCCCATCACCCCATTACTACGCCCTGAAATGGGCAGAGACTGGGCATGAATTTACTCTTGCACTTGCGCATAAGGCTTGTTTACTAGTTAGGCACAGTGGAAGCCAGTGCCATCTTATAATGACGATTGCTCACGGCACGGCTCTCCACATTACACTGCCCTGAGCCAGCTGAGCCAGGGCAGTAGGGGTGGGTGGGGGGTGAGCGCACAGGTGTGTGCGTGCATGTATGTGCATATGTCCCTGTCTCTGTGTTGTTAGCACTTGGTAAACAGTGAAGAAACTCTTCAATTTCAGACAACAGCTTTTATATGCTTAGGGGAGGAAAGGAGATAAGAGTTCTGGCTTTCAGTCAACAATTCCCAGTCACCTCCTCTGTGCTGGGCTCTGTCCACCACCTTAGAGGAGATGCTGAACTCAAGTGGACAGGGTGTCTGCCCTCAGAGCTTACAAGCAGAATTGGGAAGTAGATCTGAGCACAACAGTCTCGGGAAGCAATGTGCCTTTAGAAACAGAGCAAAATACAATCGAGGAAGAATTTCCCGTTATGTGGAGTCACATGACCCATGGATCTACTGGGGCTGGAGCTAGAGAAGCCCACACTGGTCACCTGTGCCAGGATGTGGGATGTCTGCAAAGGTCACAGCATTGTCCTTCCAGAACCTGTCTGCATTCAGCTCCACTGGATGTGTGTGCATCAAGCCATCTGCACTTGTTTTCTGTGTGTGTGCCTGGAATGAAGTCCTTGCATGACACCCAGTTGGCACGCTCAAGTGACAAAGTGAAGTAGGACCAGAAGTTGAAAACAATGTCATCTTTTACATGAGAAAATAAATTCTTTATGTTTGTTTTCCTCTCTGTGCATGTTGTATTTACTATGGAGACCTGGCAGGGATTGAGCCTCAGCCCGGCAGCTGAGCAGTTCCCACAGAAGCCTACGGAGGCTGCCAGTGCATACTGAATGAATCAAATCCAGCATTATCTGAGTATCATGGAAAAAACCCAAAGTCCTGTTGCCTCAGCACCTCTGCAAAAGTTCAGAACACACCTCTGAAGCAGGAAAGGCTCCTGGAACGCCCTCCGGTCTCAACATCTCGCCGTGACACAAACAGGACTATTTTGTTAATATTCGAAGTTGCAGTACATATTTCATAGCTAACAATGGGGTGTTTGTGTGGGTTTCGTTTTCACTTTGACCTGTGAGGGAAGTGGAGTACAATGGGAGCAGTGCAGAGCTGGGAAGAGAACACGTTTTCTTTAGGATTCCCAAGGCTGCGTACGTGGAAAATGCCAGGGCCAAAACAAACACAAGGCCTTGTCCAGATCCCTCTGTTGCTCATTCTCAGTGGTAATAAAACATGGTTGAGTCGCTGTCTGATAGGCTGACTCTGCTCACAGTCACAGCGGCCACCAATGGCCACTGTATGAGTTTCTCCCATGTACAAAAGAGAATGAGTTCTGCACTGTTCAGAAAAACGCTGTAGGCGGCTGTGCCTGTTACACCAGCCCTGCTGCCGAGGTGGATCCATGACTGTCTCCTTGTCCATAGAAGATAGGTGTTCATTTGCCCACCTAAGGCCAGATCCTTCATGAGTGGTGACTGTTATGAATTAGTTCAGACAAAAATAGGTGAGCTGTGAAGCTTCTGCCTGGGGAATATTTTACTCACGGGGAAGGATTGGCTTCCTCTCAAGTCCTCTGTACAAGTTTGGCCAGCATACCCCATCTAGGGATGGTGTGCATAGAGACTGCTTGTCTCCTGGCTTTTTATGTCTTGTCATAAACATTGTATATGGTGTCACTAGATCTCAGAAGCCTGAGATCAGACTCAAATGTAAAGATAGCACGTGTGAAGGTTGTGGAGACCAGGTGCTTTAGTGAGGCCTTGCAAGCCATGGTTCCCCGGGACTCCAGAAGATGACAGAATATCCCTGTCTCTTACTTTTAGCATTCCTAAGGGAATACATTTCAGTGCCATGTTAGGCACTGAGCAATCCGAAACTTTATGTCATAGGGCAACTTCCTCTTCGAAAGCTTGCCTCACCGGAAGGTGTTGTTTCCATACTCTGACTGTGAGGCATGGTCCTTAGAATATAATGTAAAACAATGTTTCTGTAACTAGGATTTTTGTGCCCTCTTTAATTCTTCCACTATATGAACTTCTTGCTTGCAGCTGTCACAACGACTGTGTGAGGCAGGGGGAGGTAGCCGTACCTTCATTTTGTCTGCACTTTAGTAATCTCATAGTATAAGTCAAGATATGTTAATGAAGTTTTGTAGCATTTGGCTTAACTGTTCTGAGTCATTCAGTTCACGTTTTACACAGAATGAGTAAATCCGTGAGGCCTGATTCACCAATACCTAAATAGCGAGTCCCAGCTCCCAGCTTGTTTTTACGTTTGTTTACAGGGCAGCCCCTACCTACTTCTCTTTCCTCATCACCAGCCATAGACATCAGTTTATGTGACTAATTATCTAATACCACAAAATGTTTCATCGTCCTTTGAGCTTGCTTCCCAACTCCATATTTTCACAATAAGTGGATGGGTACATTTCCAGCCCCTCCCCACTGCACAGCCTGCTGCATCACAGCCTCAGTTGTGAGCACCTAGACAAAAAT
Organism: Mus musculus; assembly: GCF_000001635.26. Taxonomy (NCBI): domain Eukaryota; kingdom Metazoa; phylum Chordata; class Mammalia; order Rodentia; family Muridae; genus Mus; species Mus musculus. The sequence goes on from NC_000081.6 coordinate 3,129,737, forward strand.
TCCGTCAAATCATCTCACTCTCCTTTGTCCCTTCTGATCATAACTTGAGCCTCTTGAACCCCAGCAGAGGAACGTTTCTATTAGGAATGTCTGTCTGGGTGTCCTTTAACCTTCAGATTTTGTTCATGATCACAACCCCCCTCCCCACTCCCCCTTCCCTCTCCCCACCCCCCACAACTTGAACACTTACACTTCCTGTATGATGCGACTTTATTTAAAGATTAAGATTTCTCGAGGCCTCTGGTGAAACCATGATATCTCAAGAAAAGGTTGATGATACCTCCTTTATCGTAGGTCACGTGACTTGACCCATGAGGGCACTGGAGAAGGTCAGAGGTATTGTTTCTATCTCTACAGGTCTCACCAAAAATCAAGGCCCATTTTCTAAATGATGATGCTATGATACTGGGTTTCCAGCTAAACTCTGACCCAACCACTATTTTCTCAAGTTCATTTCTCAATGATGTCCTTGGCTGACTCCACCCTCTTAAAACCCAGGTTTTAGCTCTCCTTTCTTTAGGGTTTAACATGGTGGGTGAGTGGTACTGTAGCTGTGCCTGGTGTCTGCCAAGGTGCTGATGGTTTTAAATCTCACGTAACTATGAAGGTTAGTTAGACTTGACAGTTGGCTGGGACGGACTAGCCTGCCTTCTCATCTTGGGAAAATGAAAGAAGGGGAAAGTGTAGGTGAATTTACTTTAGTACTGCTCATGTGTTTATTCTAAAGGCTTGGCAGAGTCTAAAAATGGGGCTGTAAATTTAACAGCTCAACCATAAAAAAATCCCAAAACAAGGAATAAGGAGCTCTACGGTTTCTAGGTTTGGATAGCAGCATAAAATTCCAGATTTATCTTCTGTCGTTTGATTTTTTTTTTCATTTTTAAAACTTCTTGTTTTTCTTTTTTTCCCCCACCTCTGTTTTGATTACTTGCATCATAAAGGTTACCCATGCTCTACAGTGTGAGGCCGTGTCTAAGGTTACCGTGCTCTGCAGTGTGAGGCTGTGTCTAAGGTTACCCATGTTTTGCAGTGTGAGGATGTGTTTAAGGTTACCTGTGCTCTGCAGGGTAAGGCCGTGTCTAAGGTTACTGTGCTCTGCAGTGTGAGGACGAGTCTAAGGTTACCTGTGCTCTGCAGTGTGAGGCCCTGTCTGTCTTTATCAAGTACTTGGTGGATATACTTGAGTTGGTCCAACTCATGGTGCCATTAAATACTGTCTATACCTTGTGAAGGGTGGGTGGTTTCAGGGAGGTAGGGACTGCACATGGGTATCTGTTCTTGTGGGAAAACATGCTTCAGTGGCTTACTGGCACTGGGTCTGGAATGTGGCATTTAAAAGTACCTTTGTGCAGTAGGAAAGAATCCTGTCAAGAATAAACAGTCTGACCTTGTTAAATGGGCCAAAGTCTGTCTGTAATCTAGTTCCAGAAAACTAGCTTTTACTAGTTTAGAGAAAGCAGTTCAGTGGGGGAACGACACAACTGGAACCTTTGTAAAGGAAAGAAAATGTTGCTATCAAGAATGTAAAGTGGAATTCTAAACTGACAGGCCTCACTTGCACTCCTGAAAATGTCTTTACCTGGCTATAAACTCCCCAACTACTGAAGAGTGGGTGGAAGATTGGACCTCGGTTGGCCAGAAAAGCAGGTTTTCTTTTTCCTGGAAAGACAGGACTGGCTTACAGAAAGGAAACTGTGGGAGTGGACATGCAGTGTGGACCATTGTGGGAAAACAGCAAGCTCAAATTGCCAGTGCCTCTGAAGTACCCACAAGTCTGAGTTCTCCCCAAACACATTCACACACCTTGTGATCTGCCCATCCCAACACTGTGACATTTGTGTCCCCAAGCCATTAGACACACACCCCATCTCCAGCAGATTCCCCCACCTCAGCCTAATGAACTGGTCCTGAAGACTGTTTCTCACCTGTCTGAAGTGGGCCTGACTCAGGACCACTGAGTGTGGCCTCTCCTATCTGCTTTTGATTTTCCTGTATGTATGGCTCCCATCTTTTTGGCCTTTGTCCCCTGATTCCCTAGCATTGTGAAATACGTTTCAGCACTCAGCACACTGCACAAGCCCGTGGCAGTTGCTCAGTGAACATTTGTAGAACACCTGTGATGAAATAAGAGGTTAGTGTGTAGAGCAGATGGAAGAGGCTGAGGTTTGGAAAGACCTTCCAGTACGCCCTCGCTTCCCTGAAAGGCACTCCTACGCCTCTTACCTGTAGCATCGGAATCCCAGCATGTTGCCTTAATGCTTGTTGCTAAAATCTAGTATTTAGATTTCAGCTGTGTCACAGAAAATTAAAATTTTCTTGATTACCCAGATACATGTCTGTTTGGATTGTCACAGACCATACTTAGATCTTGGTGAACTACTTCTAATCATAATCACTTCTGTCACAAAATGAAAAATTATTCAGTATTGTTTTAAGTTGGGAGACTTTTAATGGAGTTAGAGTCAAGATCAAATCTTATCTTGTATTCTAATGTAAATATAAACTTTAAAAATTGTGAGGCCATGTGGATGCACATGCACATGTGCATGCACACACACACACACACACACACACACACACACACACACACACACTCATACCAGTGCTAGAGGTAGAACTCAGATTTCACACTTGACAAGTATTCTACCCAGCACACATATCCTGAAACACTTAACTTTAAATTAAGTATTTTACCAGAAGACTTCTGGAGATTTTTTTTCAAAATATCTAAAATTTAAAGGCTGGACAAATGGTTCAGCAGTTTGAGAAGCAATAGCTACTCTTCTGGAGTATCAGACATCTGTCTGCAACTCGGGTACCAGGGAATCTAATACTCTCTTCAGGTCTCTATGGGCAATGGGATACATGCAGGCAAAACACCCATACACATAAAATGAAAAATTATGGGGAAAATACATTTAAAATATAATTTAACAAACTGAAACACCTTTTCTTAAGGCTCTGTGATTATAAATGACATGGCACTTGTGTCGAGTCAGGACAGTCTGCATGTTGAGGGCTCAGACAGGCCCTCAGGATTGGTGTCGAGTGCCTTAGATCACTGATCAGTGGTTGGCTCAGATCCTGCTTTAAAACTCTTGTGTTCCTTTAATCAGGATTTTTAACCTGCGTTCTTTTTTAATTGGTAGAGTTCTTTTGAGGGTTCAGTGTTCCAGATGGGTCACTGTCAGTGTGATGAATAAACTTCCATTCTCGTTTCTGTTTGAACAAAGCTCAAATAGGTGGGCTTGGTGATAGGAGAGAGTTTATGATATACATACAGGCCACTTGTTTGCTCCTTTAGCATTTCTTACTTACCTTTTTGTATTAGACTTAGCCATTTTTCCACACCTGGAATCCAGTCTATGTGCTCTTTGTCTTACCTTCACTGTGCAAATGTTTGTAATGCTGCTACCTAGTTTCTCGGGATGAGCATTTGAAGTCGAATTCTCTCTCTCTCTCTCTATCTCTCTCTCTCTCTCTCTCTCTCAGCAAACTCCTTTGAACTTGTTCTCTTACCTCACTAGTTTGGTGAAGCCATAAAAATAGTATTACCAAGATTGGATGAAGCTGGGGCCCATTTGAGAATTCAGTGTTCTCCAAGCGGATCGAGCTTCGCGCCCCTCCTCTCCCTTAACCGAATGCCTGTGAGCTCTCTGCTTCATCTCTTCCAGGTATCTCTGTGCACCTCCTTTGTGTCTGCCCACTCATAAAGCATCCAAAATGTTCTGACGAAAGTCAGTCTGGTATCTATGGCCGTGGCTGTCAATTGTCTGCAGAGGCATCTGCATCTTCTGTCTTGCCCCAGGATCCCCTGTGAGCCTCCCTGAGCTTCAGCCCTCATTCCCACTTACTCCCTCAGAGCTCTGCCAGTTGATGCTTGGCATCAGAAGAATCACCTGCTCACTACCTCACCAGCTCACTGGGTGGCCACTCTCAGTGGCTAATCCCCACGCGCTCTCCCTTCTTGGACACCGCCACTGGTGATCACCAAGCCTGAGATGCTCAGATTTTTAAAGATATTGTTTGCATGAGCATATGTATAGTTACAGGTACAGAATAATAAATACAATGTTTCCTAATTAGTGAGCATTAATTTCTCAACATAGCAAAGAATTCTGGAGATAGGTAATTCTACAGCTGGTGTAACTGGGTCAGTGGTGACACCTTGGATATTTTAATCAAATACTGAAGAAAACAAAGCCTTCTTAATTGCTCAGTGTATTGATTATGTCTTCCCTCATAGCCTCATGATGGCTGCTGTACTTCAGTTATGGCATCTCATCTCTGCACTACAACGCTCTAAGCAGGATCTGAAACAGTAGGGGTCGGGGGTAGGCGTGGGCCTAAGAGAATTTCGCTACCTTTGTTCAGTAAAGATAGTCTTCCAGAAACTCACTTCAAACTTTCATTTGGGTTTCATCACTCAGAACCAACATACCTCTGCCCAGCCCAATCACACTATAGAAACTCTTATGGCTACCTGAATAAAATCAGATTATCCTAGGCAGGAAATTCGGATGGCTGCTGGTACATGCCAATGAGGAGCCCTTCACTCCCAAAGCCACAGTGCCTCTGTGTGGACAGAAACTTTTGTTATTGCTTCCTCTCCACAGCACATGGATCATTCAGGGATATATATATATATATATATATATATATATATATATATATATATATATATATAACTCATCATTTACTTTATTCTGTAACTGTTTCACAGATGTTGAAAGCTTAGGTGGAAGATCAAGGCACTCTATGCCAACCACAGCTGATTTCCTTAGATTCTTCGATAGCCATAGTAATCAGCAAACGTCTGCTGAGCTTGAAATACCCTACGCGTGTTTTACAGGTGGTGCCCTCACACAGAAATTCAGCCTCATGCATACAAATGAAGGCTGAGTTTTAAAAAGGCAGGAGGTTTTTTGAAATGTGAAATGGAAGCGATCTGATCATATATCATGGTATATGTGTGTGGTGTATGGAATTCTCAAAGAATAGGGGTTTTCTTTAATTGCTGGCAGAGAGATTTGCATGAACATTGGTTTTATTTGTTTGTTGTTTTCTGCTATTGCTTTTGTTCTGCGACAAGGTTTCATCTATGACCGTAGCCTTGACCTGCCTGAAACTCAATATATAGACCAGGTTGCCCTGAAATTCACAGAGATCTGCCTGTCCCTGCCTCCCAAGTGCTGGAGTTAAAGGCATGTGCTACTATACCCGGTGTGAAAGCTGTTATAAGACACATTTGTGTTAAAGGGTGGGGTGGAGAGACAGAGAAAGAGAGACAGACAGACAGAGAGAGACATGGGGGGGAGAGACAGACAGAGAGACACAGAGAGAGAGAGAGTCAGACAGACAGACAGAGAGAGAGAGAGAGAATATAAAGAGGGGCTCGGGAGGGAAAAATGTCCCTTTAACTCAGGTAAGAATCTTTGGTCCTAACTCTCGTTAAATCATGCTGTTTCTGGAAACCAAGTAGACAAATGTGATCTTTGCTGTTTTCACTAGCAGTGTGCTAACTACACGTCATAATTTCCCCTGATAAATGTTATTTTATGGTCAAGAATCTGTATAATGTCTCTCACTAGTTGCACACTTCAGAATTGTTCTACTGGTTTAGTATTAAAGGGACTACCAAAAAATTAGTTTTGTACTTGCAAACAAAATCTTAATATTGCTTTAATAATTATTTAGTGTTGGGGTGGGACTTCCAGAGGTCAGAGGACAACTTAAAGAAGTGCCGTTTTTCTTTCCACCATGTGCATCCTAGAAGTTAAAGTGAGGTCTTCAGGCTTAACAGCAGGTGCTCTACCTACTGTGCCATCTCAGGGAAAGGGGCTCAGGGCTCTTTTTCACAATCTTGAAAGACTTAAATAACTGTTACTTCAATTTATTGGGCCTAAAGTAACATGATTATGTTGTGTTTAATTAGATACCTTGCTGTTTCTCTCTTTTTTTTTATCCCCATAATCCAGTTTTTGCTAAAGTTGACAAATTATATACCTCAAATGTGGTCATTATAGGACTAACCCCTAATGAGTGAGTACAATATAAACAGCCACAAAAGAGCACAATTTACTCTTCAGGAGACAACAGGCTCCTTGAGGGAAGAGCTGGGACATCCCATGCTTTAGGCTCACCAAGTAGCAATTGGTAGTGAGGTTGTACTTTTCAGGTATTTAGAGCCGTCGTATAGGTAGCGTGTACTCACTATGGGCATGTTTATGTGGTCTTGGTTTACCACAGTCAGTGTTTGTTGGTTCAGCTCATCCATTCAGGTTTTTTTTCTGATATGTGTTTATTAAGATGTATATGTGAGTACACTATCACTGTCATTACACACATCAGTCCCATTACAGATGATTGTCAGCCAGCATATGGTGGTTAGGAATTGAACTCAGTGCCTCTGGTAGAGCAGTTAGTTCTCTTAACAACCATCTCTATAGCCCCTTCCATTCAGTTTTTTACTAGTAACCTAGATTTACTTTTAATGCTCAAAGTCTGGAGTTCAAAGTAGTATCTGAAAGGCTGACCAGGTAAAGAAAGGGACTGGTTCTTTTTCAGCATTTTATAAGCAGTATCTTTGCTTGAAGTTATCTTCTGCTTTTACCTGCTTCCCTCACTGAGCTTTAAAGGAACAAGTTTAAAACTCCCCATCAGGGTTTGGGAACGTGGCTCCGGGGCAGAGTGCCTGCCCATCATAGACTAGGCTTCGAGTTGTGCTATGGTACAAGGGAAGAAAGTGAGCATTGTGTACACACTGCTTATGAAAGTATGTTTGTTTGAAGTTTTTAAGAACCAGAAGTTTCTGTGAGACACCCTGCCTCAGTAACAAAAATGGAAAGCCATCTAGGAAGACACCCAAAGTCAAAAATCAGGCCTAAACACACACACACACACACACACACACACACACACCATACCAGCAAACACACTGGACATACATACACACATGCAGGATAAAGGGTTCCTTTCTGCAATCCAAATGAGCACTTTAGTCTTCTGTGTGCAATCAATCGTCTTGTGTTCTGGAGATCACATTCTCTTGGGAATAAGTGGTAGTTAATACTGAGAAAAGTGTGTTTCCCAAATAGATTAGAGTCTTCTCTGGTACATAAATGACTCACTAAACCATGGATTAGGAGTTTAATGTCACAAATAGCATAGATTTCTTAAGACGTGTCACATAAGAACTCTCCCAGCTACTAGACCTGTAAAGAATATCATTGAAAGAAATTCCTGAGGCTCTCATCCCAGCCTTTATGTAACCTGCACTGTCTTGTTGAGCTTTACTAAGCTGCTCAGGAATGCCCTATCTACAAAGAGGTTGGTACCTAAACCAACACCTTCCGTTTGGTCTGCCGTTCTAAAGCGGTGTGTGTGGCATTTCATACAGTTGTGTGCTCTCATTCAGTCTTTGACAGCATTATCTCGGTGTTACTCTTACCTACCTAGTACTCAGGTCTGTATTTCTTTTAAAGCACAGTACCATCTTTGGAAACAAAGCCATGCTCTCTCGCTTTTCTTAGAATCAGGATGGAGGTGTGGTTTGGCCACATGAGCTGTGCTGTATAGAAATGTAACTCAGGAGCTTATACAATGTAACCTGACTGGGGTCCTGCTTTCTTTGGACACTTCCTACTCTGAACTCCCACTTACCTCTTAGGGATCCTCATTCAGCCTTAGTTCTCAAGTTAAATTTCATGTAACTTTCTTTTTAATGTTGCCCAAAGTTCTTTGAGATTGGGAATGTTCTGGCCTGTGTTGCTAAGCCTGTGAAACGCTTGTGAAGTCAAAGCCTGTTAAACTGCTAGTTACTTGTTGTTCACAGCATCCCTTACTCTTCTTCTCTTAGTGCTACAGGATATCATAGAAGAAACATCACTGCTAGTCAGAAGGTCTAATGACTGTGTTTGTTATATGTGAATATAACAGAATATACTCATGAAATAATGAAGTATTCATATAAAAAGAAGCCAAGAGAATTTATAGCCATGACTTTTTAATATTGGGAATACTTCAAAAAGAAAGCAAACAATTCCAAAAGGAACACCTGAGATACAAGAAAGAGTTATGGGTACATAATTGGATAAATGTCTAAATAGGTCTTTAATCATAATAAATGAAAATGGAAAATTTCACCATTTAAAAAGCAAAAAATATGAGATTAGACTTGAAAAACCTTATTGAAAACCAGCTCTGTACATTTTCTTGAAACTGATCCTCTGCTGATAGGAGATATAAAATCATGCTGTTCTTTGGGATTTTGGCATTAACCCATGCTATTTAACATATATATATACTATGGAAACCCTGCCTTTCCATGTCTGGTTACATGCTTCAGAAAAGTTACTGCACTAGGATTCATGTTAGACTAGTAACAGCAGCACTATTTGCAACAGCCAAAAAAATTACAAATAGCCCAAAGGTTCACCTATCAAATGCTGAGGTGTACTTTGGTTAACATCGTATGGAGTTAAATGAAAGTGAGAATTGAAATGAATAAGCTCTAACAATAAGCAATAATATGCACAAATCTTAGAAACAATAGAGTGAAAATGATACAAATCATTTCCTTATACTTATGAAGTGATACAGACAAACATTGTTTGTATTTATTATATGACAAATCTAATGTTATTAAAGCAGATAAATGAAACATAAGAGTTAGGACCGTGGTCACCCATGAGGACAAAGAGGTAAGGGAATCATATTACAGGTAAAAAGAAGAAAATAGGGTGGATTTGTGTGCCTAGGTAGCTACTCCACCATTAATTCCTGACACTAATTCCTTCACAAAGAGTCTTTGGACTCTTTGTTGAGACTGATACTGATTTTTTCTACAATTCTTGAAGGTTTTTCTATATCGTGTTTGCTATGGAGGCACTGGGCTGAGAGTGAAGATTTTGGTGTGATAGATAAAAATCTCTCCTTGTTCTTAGGAAGAAAATACATGCTAAGCCAGTAAACAGGTACCTGTACTGTGTTGCTAAGATCCGTGGGGGCTGGCTAGCTAATCTGTTCTATCGCCTAAGCAGGTAACTTAGGGAGGGGACATCTTGTCAAGAAGAGAAGGTTCAGGAAAGAGCAGCCTGGCAGAAGGAACAGGAAATGTAGGAGTCTCAAAGCAAGGCTGAGTTTGGCCAATGCAGGAAGAGCAGGAGACTTGGATTGTGGCTGGGGCAGAGCAAACAGGAGGGAATGGTTATGACCTAGGGCAGAGGTGTGGAATGTTCAGTCTGCCACAGGAGATTGGAAATGTGAAGGTAGTCCTTCCGGCGGTCTTCACGATACAGTGTGGCCCGTAATAGAAGCAGAAACTAGGAAAGAAGCTGAAGAACACAAATAGCAAAGAAAAACTGAACTGAGAGCAGAATACAATAATTAAAAATTAGGTTATGTTATTGTCAGAGTTAGAAGAGGGAAACATAATGTTGGAAAGTCAGTTATATCCAAATCTTGGTCTTATCAGATAAAAGAATGTTAGATATTACCCAAGTCTCCCCTTTCTCCCTCTCCCTCCACCCCCGTTCTATACACATACTTTTAATGATGTATCTCTGTCAAGAAGTGTGACGTCTTTATCCATAGATGAGAAAATTTGCTCTGTGCATTCATTACTTGATAATGATGATGGTGGTGATGATGGTGATGATGATTTGACATGGTTTTCACCCATCCTGAATTGTGCAGTGTGTGTAAAATGAGTTGTAGCGTTGTTATTATTATTCAGAATAAAAGGAATCTTTTCAGTGTTTCCAATGTTTATGACTAAATGAAATCCCCACCCTCCATTATCATGCTCAGAGTGGATTTACTGTGCTTGATGACTCTAGCTTTAGAGCCCCTTACTCATAGCACCGCAGTGTACACTGACGCTTTGGGAGAGGCGTTAGCGAGATGATGATTAGAAGTAAGCTGTTGCAGGTGCAGCTGGTAAAAGTCTAGACCACCATAGCTCATTCCTTCTCTGGGCTGCCAAAGAGCTGACTAGTGGCATTTTTGAGATCGGCTAGAGGAAGATTGACTAGCTATGGGTTCATATAAACCTCAGGAAGGGGTTCATTATTACTTTATGGTTTTACAGATTGAACTGGTCTGGAATCGTTTTGGTTGTCACGGTGGGTTTGGAGGGATTGGGATCTAGTGGGTGGCAGACTATGATACTGTTAAGTATCATACCATGCACAGAACAGACCTTAGATTGACAGCTGTCTAGCTGTAAATACCCAAAGTGCCCAGATTGAGAAAACCCTTAAAAACAAGTATGACTAGTCTCTGACCCCTTCATAGGAATGGCTTGCAGGAGTTTCCTCCCACTATCCTGTGCTAGATCACCTGGGGTCAGAGATCATCTCTCACTGTGAGTGTGGCCCATGGTATCTGGCAGCAGAAGTCTGTGGGTGGTAGAGGACGAACAAGGTTTGAAACATACCGAGTCTCCAGCCAGTCCAAGGGAAAATCTGTGAGGCGGTAACTGTGTATATGTGAGTGCAGGCAAAGGATTCTCACCAGATCCTAGCCAGAATGGAAGCTCTTTCATAATTACTAGATCATAGTAACATACTAAGCCATTTTTAAAGCCTTGCTTTTTGTCTATTCGTGAGACACACCCTTGTGAAAATAATCGAAGAAGGTCAGTGAGTTGGTCCAACCCGTAAAGTGCTTCCTGCACTTGCCTCACCATCTGAGTTTGATCCTAGGCTCCTCAGAAGAAGAAGTGATTCCCAAAAGTTGCCCTCTGACCTCCACAGACATGCAGTGGAACACATGTATCCACACCAGCATGCACACATACACAATTTTAAAAAATAATCCAAGAACTGGAGTGTTATCTTAGTAGTACACTTAGCGTGTTTAAAGCCCTGGATTCAACCCTCAATGACCGCACACACACACAGCAAACCTGAAGCACAAATGCAAATTCACATGTGAAATGGCATGTTTGTGCATCACATTTCTCAATGCAAATACTTGTGATCATATTACCTTTTTGCTCACTCTATAAAAATACTTCAGAATTTGTTGTATAGAAAGTCTATAAGATATAGCTCCCCCCGCCACCACCCAAAAAACAACACATTATTTCTGCATTTTGTGGTGTTTGTAGAGTTAGATAATATGTTTAAAGTATGTAACTTTAAGCTTAAGAAATCAAGTACCTGCTCCTGGTCAAGGTAGTACCAGCTCATATTTATACCAAGTCCATAAACCTATAAAAGCTACCTCAGCTTATATTTCCATGACACATACTTACAGTTTAGTCTGTTTATCTGTGCACAGGCTCATGCCCCTCTGCGTCTTCAGACACAGGGATCTTCTAATCTCCCTACCTAGGAGCATGAGGCTGACTGTTCTGATTTCCTCTAAATCTTGACTATATCATCTCTCTGCTGTGTCTCCTGTCTTCCTCAGAGAGCAGGTAGGAAAGATGGGGTAACAGTCACTGAGGAGGATTGCTCACTCAGGATGCCGTTGACCCAGGGATTCCAGCTTGTGGCCTTCATCTAGCTCGGGGTCTTCTAGTTACTGTCTATTCTTCCTTTGATTTCGTACAAATGCCCACCTTAGCTTCTGTGGTGCCGTGGTGCCCTGCTTTTCCTCCCTATTGCCTGGTTCACTCCTGTTTCATGGATGCTCTTCCTGTCTGGCCAGGAGCTTTGCTATGTCTTTGTGTGCTCTCTTGGCTAGCAGCCTCCCCCAGGAGGTGACCCTGCAGCCCTGAAGCTCCCCTTACTTGCAGCTCAGCCCAATCTCAGCTATTCTTCCTCTTAAGCTACAGGCCTGCTAACCGGATGTTTCCTGCTAACCATTTCATTGCCCAGACCAGAAACATGGAATTCATCCTAGGTATTTTTCCTCTTCTTCCTGACTGCTAAATCTGCTATTCCTCCTGCCTCTCCTTCCTCCCTTTTACTCACAGCCCCTCCTTAGTTTCTTTAGGTTGTCTCCATTTTTCTGGGTAAGTCCAGTCTTTTGATTGAGTTCCCTGCATCCAGGACCATCTTCAGTTCTAGCCTCTGTAGTTGCTGAATCAAATGCAGAATAAATATCCTATAAGATAGCTGTAATGGCTTTCCGTTTTGCAGATGTGGACAGAAACAAAGGCATAGAGAAGTTAGTAAATTTTGTGGAGGTGATTGCAGCCCATTTAGAAAAGGAAGTCGGGGTTTGATCACAGGTTCCTAGATGCTAGACCTGTACACGGTACTAAGCCCGTTGTCAGTGGTTTGATGTCTGCCTCCATTGCCCAGCTGAGCTTTGGGGAACAGATATGGCGTCTCTGGTCATCCTCACAACGCAGAAGCAATGCTTGTCCTACAATAACAAACCCTGGTATACAAATGAATGGTTGGAGTTACCATCGAAAATAGTTACATGAGCAGCAATTACATGTAGAACAAACGTGTCTGTATCTTGTCCTTCTTGTGCATTGTGTGTGAAGACACAGAGGCTATAAAAGTGTCACTGTGCCCTGAGAAAAACAGAGCTGTTTGAGAATCATATCTATTTGAGAGAATTTAAGTGCTGGGCTTAAGTGCCATTCTTATTCCTCATCTAAATGGACAGTACTAATTTTTATAAAAATCAATGTATCATTTTAATCAGCTTATCTTTGAATTTTGTGTTATAACAACTAATGACTTCTTGGTCCAGTCATTGACTTGATCAATGTGTGGGGTCAGATACACTCCCTTGTGTTCTGAGAACTGCCACCTGCTTTTCATGTCAGCCTGCTTTGCTGACATGGGCTCCAAAGAACAGTGAAAGTTCTGTGTCTCTGAGTGTGAGCTAGTCCATCGTTCAGAGAGAAGCAGGTTTCCCAGTGGTGCTGAAGCTGGCATGACAGCCATTCATCTCTTGTCTGTATGCAAAAGAAAGATTTCAGTTGCTATTTAAATGCAAAAATGAAATGCTTCAAAAATAGGTGTAGGCATCCTGTGGTGTCTGAAACTCTTGCAGAGAATCCCTGAGACACACTCTCTGATGTCCTTTGCAATAGGAGCATGCTTAATTTCATAAACCAAAGCCCATCTAGGAAAGAAGAAAAAAAAAAAAACATTTTCTCCCATCCATGCAAAAGCTTAGAAATGAATGAAGAAAAAAATTAATGATGTAAATATTAAGAGGTTACTTATCTATTATAACACTGGGCCACAAGTTGACTAATTAAAAGGAATGTAGGCTGGAAGGCTGCCACGAATCTTTCACTTAGAGGGCCATGGCTGAAGCCAGTGATTGTGTGTGACAGACTTCAGGAAGAATGGTACTGTGCACAGACTGTCAGATGAAGCATGCTCTTCAGAATTACACCAACGATGATGGGGTGGCCCACGGGCAAACAAAATGGTTAAACAATACATAATCAAGTTTTTATTTGGTATTTCCTGCGAGGCCATACCAGTTGCCAGGGAACGTACTGTATTTTTTAATTTGGTTGTATTAATTGTTGACCGTGGCTGGCAGAGCCCCAAACACGGACAGATATGGGAGAAAATGGCATCTGGACATTAATGCTCTGAGTGTACTGGGGGGTAGTGGGCACAAAAATTACAGCATATATCAGCAATTTTCAAGCTAACGATGTGCAGATGTGGTAGTGCGAGGGAAATGGAGCCAGACTGAGCCTACTTTGTTCGCTGAGAGAGGCCCTCTGTAACATTCTTTTTAGCTGTGCATATTTTGTCTTCATTTGTACAGTACTAACTTTCTTACTGTGAGGAGAAAGTTCCAGCTGGTTGGGCCTAATAATTCTATGGCAATAATTAAAGCTCATGAACAACTGTGTTGTTAGCTGCATAGAAGTGACTTCACAAACTAACCATAAGCTGAACTGTTTTTTAAGTGGCACACCATTACTGCAAAGGGTGCCCATAATTATTTTCTTCGATTTCGCGACAGTTTTTTTTAAAGGTATCATAATCGTTTATACAAGCAAAAGACAGTGTCTTAAAAGTTTCAGATACATTGGAGAGTCCAGCCTGAGAGTGATTTTAATGCACACTCTTAGCCTATAAATAAATGTCCTTAACTAGTTCGTACCATGAACATCTGTGATAGAGACCGTCCCACCAGCTAGCTACTTTGGGACTTGGTTTTAAAAGTATATAACTAGCCACTTGCAAAGATGTGTTTGAGCCTGGGGATCTTGTTGTTTAAAACAAGATCTCGTTTGTGCAGATTAAGCTGGTATCAGAGTCGTCACAGCCTTTCCACCTCAACCTCCCAAGTTCTGGGATTGTGAGCACAGGCAGCTTTGTGATTTTGTTTTGATTCAGTAGGGCAGGGGAAAGTCCCAGAGTAACACTGATCCTTTCTTCAAAGGTTGGTAAGCCTGGAGCCCTCTCTCTAACAGCAGTGATGTCATGTGTATCAACATGAAAGACAACTCCTGGCCTTCCCAGGAACTTTGGTGGCAGCGGGAGAGATCCATCTGAGTGCCTGGTGGCCAGTTCATGGGCTGTGAGTTCTGACTCTGATATGTAGCTAGCTTGGATTTGGCTCTGTTTACTAATGTGTTTTGTGCATGCCAGGATATGGGCAAAGTATCCAGACCTGTCTCAGAAGGGCCGTTGTTATATAGATGGCATGTAATAGATCCAGAGCTCTTGTGAAGAAGCTCTGGGATATCCTTGAGCTTCTCAGATCATTCCAGTCTGTCTGCATTAAAGTTGAATACGCTTAGTTATTCATTGTTGAAATTCCAAAGCAGAAAACAAGAGAAAGGTTATGTGGTCTGTAATGATAGCCTAGAAAATTGTTGTTATTGCTATAGTAGTAATTGTTGTTGTTGTTGTTACTGCTAAACATTCCTTGAAACTACAATTTTAAGATTGATTGATGGATTGATTGAGGGGCCATGAACAAGCATATGCTGAGAGGACAACCTTTGGGAGTCTGCTCTCTCATTCCACCATGTGGATCTTGACGAGCTCGGGTCATCAGGCTTAGTGTCCAGCACTTTTACCCTCTGTTCCATCTCTCCAGCCCTAACAGCTCTCTCAGAAGAATCTGTGGAATGGTGCCTTTCAAGTAGCAGTGAACTGGAGTTCCAGCTATGGAGTATAGCTACTTTTAGGGGCAGATGCCACAGTGTCACCCCTTCATGGTCTCATCTGTGATCGGGTGAGTTTCCAGGGGACTCCTTTAATAGCCTGTACATGCCAATAACATTTTTCTACTGTGTTCCCTTTTGGTCCCCACTAAAGGTGTGGCTGTATTGATAAGTGAGTAGGTTCCAAACATCTTTAAATTCACAAAATTCCTTATCCAAAACAAAGTACGTGGATTAATGGGAATGAGACTCAGATACCAGATCAACTTATTATTTTCCCAAAGTAAATCTTAACTCCTGGAAACATTTTAAGCCCTTAAATGATATCTGTGTTATCCTGTCTTCATATTAATACCTTTATAACATCATTAAAATCATGTATTAGGGGCTAAGAAAATGTATGTCCTCATAGTATCTTTGCTTTTTAGCATTAGGAATAAAAATTAGTACTTTTCCATTGAAATAGTAACAACTATAAGCCAGATGTAGTCAGCTTTGACCAACTGGAAAACTGCCTTTACCTTTCAACAATTGACATTTTCTCTTGGGCTGCTTTTTAAGCCGAGGCTGTTAATGATTTAGCCTCTCTTTAATTTTAAGCACTGTTCTTCTAGTCAGATCCCAATAGGAAGCCCTGGTGCCTTAGCCTGGCTTCCCATTGGCTAACTGGGGAAAGGGCATTTCTGCATAAATTGGAAGCTTCCTTCTCCCCTGGAGACCAAATATGCTCCTGTTTCCCAATCCCCTGGTTTGTAAGCTTGAATCCATTGCTCAATCTGGAAACTGTCACTTTGTAGACAGCACACATGGAAAGCCAGATCCAGGGGTCCCTGACATGCCCATGGGTTTGACGGCAAAGTGAATGAATACATGCATTCTTCCTAGTCCACTGTTTCTGTGACGCTCCAGCTGAAATCAGAAACCAATGTTCCTGCGAGATGTCATTCAAAAGTATTTCCTTTGTGAGACTCCAGTGAACACAGAACCCAAGGGGTTAACCGGAGAGCAGCTTTGAAAGCAACTGAAGATCACTGTCAGAAAGAGCAAAGACTTTTCAAGCCTGCTTCCCTACCCAGGGGATTGTAAACAATGGCTCCTGGCCACCGGCTTAGTCCCATAGCACCGAACTTATCTGTGCTCACGGCTCACGGTTCTGCTCTTTCATGTACGCCTGATGCCATCCCACTCTCTTGTCAGGCAACCCAAGGCAAGGAGTTCTGCCCTGCAGAAGATGAAGGTGCACCTGTTAACGGGGGCTCCTTATGCAATCAAGGTCCTGCTGGTAGTCTGTCTTTCTCAGGTCTAAGGAGAGGGCCCATCATGTTCCACAAGTGCTGTTATCAGCCATTTGCTAGTAACTAACAATAGTGCCCACATCTCTTTGTCCTTTGGCTCAATCTAGGGCTCTCAAATAAGAAAAGCTGCCAACTCGGAAGTGCCTACTGCCCTGAGCCTTGCTTCTTATGCTTCCTTTCTTTAAACAACAACAACAAACCAGCAGAGATCCTTAGTCACCAACAAAGGAATGAGGCTCCATATGCATAATTTAAATAAACTACCTTCATCTCAGGATCATAGTTAATTGATGAAAAGGAACCAAGGATGCACTGACTTAGTGTGCATCAGAAGTCTGCAATCTGCAGTTTAATCATTAGTCTGACTGACTAGAAGAGACTGGAACTCCCAGAGAGATGTGTGGCTTGTATCCCCCACTTGAACTGTCTAGAATGTTGTAAAAAGTTTTAGTATTATTTGACCTCCCTGAAGATTTTATGGGATTACAGTTATTTCACATGATGTTTCTCCCTTACGTGAATTCTGAAGGCAGGAACACATGATCACTTTGATAGACCCACATATCATAGCAAGTAGAGATATTATTCCCTTATATAATCTCATTTTGATAATGTCTTGTGTGTGTGTGTATCTATATTTTGGGGGCAAATATAGGTCTTATCTTTATAAAATGACCTGTGAGCATATTTTATAATAAATTTGGATGTTGATCTATAAGAACTCTGTCACTCAATACACATTCCTGAGTGAACAATGTTCCCATCAGTTGTGACAATAGCAGCATAAGCCACCACTCCTAACTGTATGGCACAGTTGTACAGCTATGGCTGCTCTTGACTGTATAGTTGCAATTGGTGCAATGTGTGAGTTTGCCTTTTCCCCTCAGTCTACATGACACTCAAAGGTTTTTCACAGACGTTTCTGGGATTACAGTTTTGTTTTATGGAATCACAGATTTTCTTGGGTAGTTAACTAATGTCCTGTTGGTCAATATTCTTTTGTTTCAATGTCAGGTTCCTGAGAATGAAAGAACCTACTGGGGAAACCCCTACTCGTGTCCCGAGTCAGTGCGCACCCAAGGAATCACGAGAGACCATCTTGATGCAAGCGCACGAGGCAATTTGATGAATGGAGCTCTGGGCCGACCCACATCCTTCACAGGAGATAGAGGAGTCGACCCTGAGACTCAAAAGTTAGGGGTTTATATAGAAAAGGAGTGGAGGGATAGGGGAAGTTGGCGCAGTTACACACAAATGGGCAGTTTAAACATCGGCAAGCAGTATGTGATAGTAACTCTAAAGGGAGGGTGTTTATCTTGGTTGGCAGGACATCTGGCTAAGCTCAAACCATATCAGCAGGTGGCCCATTACTCATCTGAGCTTGTCTGGAGATTGTCCTTGCATGCCTTTCTTATCTCAATGGCTAGTTGGTTCCTGGGATGACTTTACAGCCTTTGTGTTGGACCAGACTCTCTTATCTTTATGGCTCTAAGTCTGTGAACCTTCTGATTAGGGCCTTGAATAAACCTTCTGGCTAGGGCTTTGAAGTCATGAATTTAGTTTTCTTTCTTTCAAGAACATTGCTAGGGTCATGTATCGGTGCATAGTACAGTGTCCAGGTGGTGCCAGTGAGCATGTAGAAAAAAAAAATTAGAGACAGAGTCTTTCTATGTAGTTCTGGATGTCCTGGAATTTGTCTGTAGAGCAGTCAGGTCTTGGACTCATAGTGATTGTCCTGCCTCGGATTCC
Source organism: Mus musculus (assembly GCF_000001635.26). Classification (NCBI taxonomy): domain Eukaryota; kingdom Metazoa; phylum Chordata; class Mammalia; order Rodentia; family Muridae; genus Mus; species Mus musculus. The sequence goes on from NC_000081.6 coordinate 3,147,839, forward strand.
CAGAATAGAAGGTGTTTACCATCCCCCTCCCTTCACTTGTAAACATTCTTCTTAACTATAGGAGTCTGTTCTTTGAAAGCTCTATAGAAATAAAGGTTTGTGGTTCCATGATTGTGTAGTTTAGAAAACAGTGGCCCAGTGGTATGAAAGTAGTTGTTGATAACACACAGACACTGGTGTGTCTAGGGGGGAAAAAAACAGTTCTCTGGCCAGAAAGGTGCCTCAGCAGGTGTCAGCGCTGCTACACAGCTTGGTAACCTGGTTTAGTTCCCTGATTCCCTGAAAGAGGGCCTCTTTATGTACATACACATACATACATACATACATACATACACACATACACACTCACACACAAGACACAATAATGATTTAAACAGAAGAGAAGCCCTGTTCTCTAAGTCTCAGCCTAGAACTTCCTCCCTTGGTGACTCTATTGCTGTCCCCTCACGTGGCATGGTGATCCCTAGTACCCAAAGGTAAGGTTACTAAGTGGCTGGTGGGCACACCTAAGCAGGTAGGCATCATACAATGAGTGTGAACAGAGGCCTACTCCCCAAGCTGTGGTGACCAGCATTGCAAGCTGTCACTTCAGAGTCACTGCATCTTGCAACTTCTCCTCTCATGCCCACTTAACATGTCACTTTGTATTGCAGTAGTGAAGTCTACTCAGAGCTGTAACAGTATGACCAAAGCTCTTCCCAGAGGCTAATTCATAGCACTAACTGCCTCTATGACCCAATGACAGAGACTGAGTATAAACATAAAAGCCCTTTTATTTAAATTATATTATTGAAATGTATGTTAAGTTAAATTTAAAATACTTTCATAAACTATTAGACATGAAAAGTTTTAAACAGATTTATCAAACAAGAAAATAGGCCTGAGACATGTTCCCTCACAAAGACTAACTAAAACAATCCTTTGGCAAAACTGACCAGAGAAAAGCAGAGTCTGGGGGCACATCAAAGCACTTCACTGTTAGGTTGGAGAGCTTTTAGAACAACCTAGGGCTAATGAGACAGACTCAGGCAGGGTAGGAAGAAGTTCTAGCTACAGTACCCTTAGGCTCAGCCTCCTTCCACCCTTGTTTCCACTAAGTGGGAAAACAAACAAACAAACAAATAAATAAATGTGTCTGCTTTATATGTGTTGTAGTTTTACTTGTAAACAAAAGACCAGGGAAAATATTCCCGATAAAGACAGAAGATAGCTTGGAACTATACAAAATAAATATTTATAATTTTCAATTCACTTTGTCACTGTTGCCTCACAAGCTTTGTGCTAAGTTTGAGAACTAAGTGCTGGAGTGTGTTTGAGGAGACATGCACTGCACCTGATTGGTTAATGGCTTGGTAGATGAATCAAATGTGGCAAAAATAAAAAAGGAGGAGAAGGAAGAAAGAGAAAAGAAGAGGAGGAGGAGGATGAGGAAGAGGAGGAGGAAGAAGAGGAGAAGGCCAGCTGAGAAGGGTACAAGTTCAGTCAAAGGGTTGGTGAGGTAGCACAGCAGATCCAAACACAGTACTCTTTAAGAGGACTGCCATCCACATCAGGTGGCTCATAGCTGCTCCAGCTCCGGGGCACCTGGATCACCTCCAGCCTCCACAGCACCTGCATCTGTATACAGTAAAGACCAATGGTGACAACATATTACTAACCTCCCAGATCAAAATACTTTTCTCTCGTGAGGAAAATCACAAAGCTCTATTTGAAAGTGATTTGTGGTGATAATGGTGATGGTGGTGATGGTGCTGGTGGTGGTGGTGGTGGTGGTGGTGGTGGTGGTGGTGGTGGTGGTGGTGTTTTGGACCAGTCATAAGATTTGGAATTCCAAGGTTGTGGCATCCACTCACCATCTTAGAAATATACTATGATTGGTATGTATGGGCTTATTTTTGACAAGAAATATGCTCTTGGTGGTAGCTCCGGCTAATTAGCACTACTGAAGTTCCTCTCATCAATTCCAGTTAGATTTCTCTCCAGAAGAGAAGTTACTGAAGCATCCATTAGTTTGATTGGTGATCACATCTTACCATCCTGCATCTATGTAATGAGTCTTTACAGCATGAACCGCGCATTCATATTTGAAGTATGTGTCTGTACACACACATGGTCTCCTTCCTCCACATAGGAAACCCTGCTTTCCTCTGTATCTACCTGAGGCTTGTCTTTGAAGCAGTTTACTCCCTCTGCTGGCTCTAACTTTACAATGAGAACATTTCAAACTGGAGCTCTGATGAGGAATACGGGGGACTGCCTGTTTATGTCCTTTGTGTTAGGGTTTCTCCAAGATATAAAGTTAAACTCCAAGCCCAAGGAATCAAGACAGGCTCTACAATTCTTTGAAAACAATAATATAATTCTCACACTAGTAATGAGTTGCTAATTAAGAGAGTCTGGCATGTAGATTTAGAGTACACATAGTAGGTGCTTGGTAAATGTGAGTTTCTCGGTTGCAATTCTACTTTGTTATACATAGATTATAGATACCTGGTTGTAGGAGCTTTAGTTCAGCCATTCTATTTAATGAGTCCTTTGTGTTTCCATGGCATTTCCTTGGTGCCTGCTTACAACTCTAGCCTTGCTCCATTCGCATTATCCTCTGGGATATGAAGCCTTCCTAGACAAGCCTGGCCTAGGATTTGTCTTTACAGTCTCAGTCCCTGTTGTGACAGGTTGGTTACCCAGAGAAAATGTTGTTGACCTTCAACATTACAGGTATCTTCCAGAAGATGTGCAAGGGGAAGAAAACTTCAATCATTACAGTTTTCTCCAGCCTACCTTTATCATGAAGACTTGAATAACACTTACCTAAAAATGAGTGTCTCTGTAAAAACAGAAATAGTAGTTAATATGGAGCGATGTGTGGTAGCCATCTCTCTCTCTCTCTCTCTCTCTCTCTCTCTCTCTCTCTCTCTCTCTCTCACACACACACACACACACACACACACACACACACACACAGACATGCCTTAATTTTTTTTCCTTTTCCATTTTTAATTAGGTATTTAGCTCATTTATATTTCCAATGCTATACCAAAAGTCCCCCATACCTACCCACCCCCACTCCCCTACCCACACACTCCCCCTTTTTGGCCCTGGCGTTCCCCTGTACTGGGGCATATAAAGTTTGCTTGTCCAATGGGCTTCTCTTTCCAGTGATGGCCGACTAGGCCATCTTTTGATACATACGCAGCTAGAGTCAAGAGTTCCAGGGTACTGGTTAGTTCATAATGTTGTTCCACCTATGGGGTTGCAGATCCCTTTAACTCCTTGGGTACTTTCTCTAGCTCCTCCATTGGTAGACCTGTGATCCATCCATTAGCTGACTGTGAGCATACACTTCTGTGTTTGTTAGGCCCCGGCATAGTCTCAGAAGAGACAGCTACATCTGGGTCCTTTCGATGAAATCTTGCTAGTGTATGCAATGGTGTCAGCGTTTGGATGCTGATTATGGGGTGGATCCCTGGATATGGCAGTCTCTACATAATCCATCCTTTCATCTCAGCTCCAAACTTTGTCTCTGTAACTCCTTCCAAGGGTGTTTTGTTCCCACTTCAAAGGAGGGGCATAGTGTCCACACTTCAGTCTTCATTTTTCTTGAGTTTCATGTGTTTAGCAAATTGTATCTTATATCTTGGGTATTCTAAGTTTCTGGGCTAATATCCACTTATCAGTGAGTACATACTGTGTGAGTTCCTTTGTGATTGCGTTACCTCACTCAGGATGATGCCCTCCAGGTCCATCCATTTGCCTAGGAATTTCATAAATTCATTCTTTTTAATAGCTGAGTAGTACTCCATTGTGTAGATGTACCACATTTTCTGTATCCATTCCTCTGTTGAGGGGCATCTGGGTTCTTTCCAGCTTCTGGCTATTATAAATAAGGCTGCTATGAACATAGTGGAGCATGTGTCCTTTTTACCAGTTGGGGCATCTTCTGGATATATGCCCAGGAGAGGTATTGCTGGATCCTCCGGTAGTACTATGTCCAATTTTCTGAGGAACCGCCAGACTGATTTCCAGAGTGGTTGTACAAGCCTGCAATCCCACCAACAATGGAGGAGTGTTCCTCTTTCTCCACATCCACGCCAGCATCTGCTGTCACCTGAATTTTTGATCTTAGCCATTCTGACTGGTGTGAGGTGGAATCTCAGGGTTGTTTTGATTTGCATTTCCCTGATGATTAAGGATGTTGAACATTTTTTTCAGGTGCTTCTCTGCCATTCGGTATTTTTCAGGTGAGAATTCTTTGTTCAGTTCTGAGCCCCATTTTTTAATGGGGTTATTTGATTTTCTGAAGTCTACCTTCTTGAGTTCTTTATATATGTTGGATATTAGTCCCCTATCTGATTTAGGATAGGTAAAGATCCTTTCCCAATCTGTTGGTGGTCTTTTTGTCTTATTGACGGTGTCTTTTGCCTTGCAGAAGCTTTGGAGTTTCATGAGGTCCCATTTGTCAATTCTCGATCTTACAGCACAAGCCATTGCTGTTCTGTTCAGGAATTTTTCCCCTGTGCCCATATCTTCAAGGCTTTTCCCCACTTTCTCTTCTATAAGTTTCAGTGTCTCTGGTTTTATGTGAAGTTCCTTGATCCACTTAGATTTGACCTTAGTACAAGGAGATAAGTATGGATCGATTCGCATTCTTCTACATGATAACAACCAGTTGTGCCAGCACCAATTGTTGAAAATGCTGTCTTTCTTCCACTGGATGGTTTTAGCTCCCTTTTTGAAGATCAAGTGACCATAGGTGTGTGGGTTCATTTCTGGGTCTTCAATTCTATTCCATTGGTCTACTTGTCTGTCTCTATACCAGTACCATGCAGTTTTTATCAAAATTGCTCTGTAGTAAAGCTTTAGGTCAGGCATGGTGATTCCACCAGAGGTTCTTTTATCCTTGAGAAGAGTTTTTGCTATCCTAGGTTTTTTGTTAGTCCAAATTGCTCCTTCTAATTCGTTGAAGAATTGAGTTGGAATTTTGATGGGGATTGAATTGAATCTGTAGATTGCTTTTGGCAAGATAGCCATTTTTACAACGTTGATCCTGCCAATCCATGAGCATGGGAGATCTTTCCATCTTCTGAGATCTTCTTTAATTTCTTTCTTCAGAGACTTGAAGTTTTTATCATACAGATCTTTCACTTCCTTAGTTAGAGTCACGCCGAGATATTTTATATTATTTGTCACTATTGAGAAGGGTGTTGTTTCCCTAATTTCTTTCTCAGCCTGTTTATTCTTTGTGTAGAGAAAGGCCATTGACTTGTTTGAGTTAATTTTATATCCAGCTACTTCACCGAAGCTGTTTATCAGGCTTAGGACTTCTCTGGTGGAATTTTTAGGGTCACTTATATATACTATCATATCATCTGCAAAAAGTGATATTTTGACTTCCTCTTTTCCCATTTGCATCCCCTTGATCTTCTTTTGTTGTCGAATTGCTCTGGCTAATACTTCAAGTACTATGTTGAAAAGGTAGGGAGAAAGTGGGCAGCCTTGTCTAGTCCCTGATTTTAGTGGGATTGCTTCCAGCTTCTCTCCATTTACTTTGATGTTGGCTACTGGTTTGCTGTAGATTGCTTTTATCATGTTTAGGTATGGGCCTTGAATTCCTGATCTTTCCAGAACTTTTATCATGAATGGGTGTTGGATCTTGTCAAATGCTTTTTCTGCATCTAACGAGATGATCATGTAGTTTTGTCTTTGAGTTTGTTTATATAATGGATTACATTGATGGATTTTCGTATATTAAACCATCCCTGCATCCCTGGAATAAAAACTACTTGGTCAGGATGGATGATTGCTTTAATGTGTTCTTGGATTCGGTTAGCGAGAATTTTATTGAGGATTTTTGCATGGATATTCATAAGAGAAATTGGTCTGAAGTTCTCTATCTTTGTTGGATCTTTCTGTGGTTTAGGTATCAGAGTAATAGTGGCTTCATAAAATAAGTTGGGTAGAGTACCTTCTACTTCTATCTTGTGAAAAAGTTTGTGCAGAACTGGAATTAGATCTTCTTTGAAGGTCTGATAGAACTCTGCACTAAACCCGTCTGGTCCTGGGCTTTTTTTGGCTGGGAGACTATTAATAACTGCTTCTATTTCTTTAGGGGATATGGGACTGTTTAGAAGGTCAACTTGATCCTGATTCAACTTTGGTACCTGGTATCTGTCCAGAAATTTGTCCATTACGTCCAGGTTTTCCAGTTTTGTTGAGTATAGCCTTTTGTAGAAGGATCTGATGGTGTTTTGGATTTCTTCAGGATCTGTTATTATGTCTCCCTTTTCAGTTCTGATTTTGTTAATTAGGATTTTGTCCCTGTGCCCTCTAGTGAGTCTAGCTAAGGGTTTATCTATCTTGTTGATTTTCTCAAAGAACCAACTCCTCATTTGGTTAATTCTTTGAATAGTTCTTCTTGTTTCCACTTGGTTGATTTCACCCCTGAGTTTGATTATTTCCTGCCGTCTACTCCTCTTGGGTGAATTTGCTTCCTTTTTTTCTAGAGCTTTTAGATGTGTTGTCAAGCTGCTAGTATGTGCTCTCTCCCGTTTCTTCTTGGAGGCACTCAGAGCTATGAGTTTCCCTCTTAGAAATGCTTTCATTGTGTCCCAAAGGTTTGGGTATGTTGTGGCTTCATTTTCATTAAACTCTAAAAAGTCTTTCATTTCTTTCTTTATTCCTTCCTTGACCAAGGTATCATTGAGAAGAGAGTTGTTCAGTTTCCACGTGAATGTTGGCTTTCTGTTATTTATTTTTTTATTGAAGATCAGCCTCAGTGCATGGTGATCTGATAGGATACATGGGACAATTTCAATATTTTTGAATCTGTTGAGGCCTGTTTTGTGACCTATTATGTGGTCAGTTTTGGAGAAGGTACAATAAGGTGCTGAGAAGAAGGTATATCCTTTTGTTTTAGGATAAAATGTTCTGTAGATATCTGTCAGATCCATTTGTTTCATCACTTCTGTTAGTTTCAGTGTGTCCCTGTTTAGTTTCTGTTTCCATGATCTGTCCATTGGTGAAAGTGGTGTGTTGAAGTCTCCCACTATTATTGTGTGAGGTGCAATGTGTGCTTTGAGCTTTACTAAAGTTTCTTAAATGAATGTGGCTGCTCTTGTATTTGGAGCATAGATATTCAGAATTGAGAGTTCCTCTTGGAGGATTTTACGTTTGATGAGAATGAAGTGCCCCTCCTTGTCTTTTTTGATGACTTTGGGTTGGAAGTCAATCTTATCAGATATTAGGATGGCTACTCCAGCTTGATTTTTCATACCATTTGCTTGGAAAATTGTTTTCCAACCTTTCATTCTGAGGTAGTGTCTATCTTTTTCTCTGAGATGTGTTTCCTGTAAGCAGCAAAATGTTGGGTCTTGTTTGTGTAGCCAGTTTGTTAGTCTATGTCTTTTTATTGGGGAGCTGAGACCATTGATGTTAAGAGATATTAAGGAAAAGTAATTGTTGCTTCCTGTTATTTTTGTTGTTAAAGTTGGCATTCTGTTCTTGTGGCTGTCTTCTTTTAGGTTTGTTGAGGGATTACCTTTTTTTTTTCTAGGGCATTGTTCCCGTTTCTTGTATTGGTTTTTTTCTGTTATTATCCTTTGAAGGGCTGGATTCGTGGAGAGATCATGGGTGAATTTAGTTTTGTCGTGGAATACTTTGGTTTCTCCATCTATGGTAATTGAGAGTTTGGCTGGGTATAGTAGCCTGGGCTGGAATTTGTGTTCTCTTAGTGTCTGTATAACATCTGTCCAGGCTCTTCTGGCTTTCATAGTCTCTGTTGAAAAATCTGGTGTAATTCTGATAGGCTTGCCTTTATATGTTACTTGACCTTTTTCCCTTACTGCTTTTAGTATTCTATCTTTATTTAGTGCATTTGATGTTCTGATTATTATGTGTCGGGAGGAATTTCTTTTCTGGTCCAGTCTATTTGGAGTTCTGTAGGCTTCTTGTATGTTCATAGGCATCTCTTTCTTTAGATTTGGGAAGTTTTCTTCAATAATTTTGTTGAAGATGTTTGCTGGTCCTTTGAATTGAAAATCTTCATTCTCATCCACTCCTATTATCCGTAGGTTTGGTCTTCTCATTGTGTCCTGGATTTCCTGGATATTTTGAGTTAGGATCTTTTTGCATTTTCCATTTTCTTTGATTGTTGTGCCGATGTTCTCTATGGAATCTTCTGCACCTGAGATTCTCTCTTCCATCTCTTGTATTCTGTTGCTGATGCTCAAATCTATGGTTCCAGATTTCTTTCCTAGGGTTTCTATCTCCAGTGTTGCCTCACTTTGAGTTTTCTTTATTGTGTCTACTTCCCTTTTTAGGTCTAGTATGGTTTTGTTCATTTCCATCACCTGTTTGTATGTTTTTTCCTCTTTTTCTGTAAGGACTTCTACCTGTTTGATTGTGTTTTCCTGTTTTTCTTTAAGGACTTGTAACTCTTTAGCAGTGTTCTCCTGTATTTCTTTAAGTGATTTATTAAAGTCCTTCTTGATGTCCTCTACCATCATCATGAGATATGCTTTTAAATCTAGGTCTAGGTTTTCGGGTGTGTTGGGGTGCCCTGGACTGGGCGAAGTGGGAGTGCTGGGTTCTGATGATGGTGAGTGGTCTTGGTTCCTGTTGGTAAGATTCCTACGTTTACCTTTCGCCATCTGGTAATCTCTGGAGTTAGTAGTTATAGTTGACTCTGTTTAGAGATTGTTCTTCTGGTGATTCTGTTACCGTCTATCAGCAGACCTAGGAGACAGATTCTCTCCTCTGAGTTTCAGTGCTCAGAGCACTCTCTGCTGGCAAGCTCTCTTACAGGGAAGGTGCACAGATATCTTGTGTTTGGACCTCCTCCTGGCCGAAGAAGAAGGCCCAATACAGGACCTTTCTCAGAAGCTGTGTTGCTTTGGCAGTTCCCAGAAGCTGTCAGCTTCTGTGGTGCAGACTCTCACCTGTGCAGACTAAATTCCTAAGTTCGGTGGAGTCCCGGAACCAAGATGGCGATCGCTGCTGCTGAGGCTGAGGCCTCCTCCCGAGCCAGGCGGCCACCTGTCCTCTGGTCCGGATGGTGGCCGGCTGTCTGCGGCCCGCAAAGGGTGCTGTCTCAGTGGTTCTGTGCTTCCACCTCACCTTAATTTTTTTTTTAAGGAAAAGTGTATTTGGTCTTATTTGCCTGGACTACATTAGTTTGACTGTCGAATTGTATGAGTAGGAACATTCTCACAAGCTCAGCCCTGCACATGGTCCTGGAGCAGGACTTCCTTAAGCATTTTCCCAGGAACGATTAGCTCTGCACAGTGGAAATGAATGCGATGTGAGAGAGAAACACCATTCAGTTTGGCAAATGTCTGGTCCTATGCCTTCAGTTGTCAGTGTGAAGTGTAGATGTGGAGAAGAGAGATGCAGTATCCAGATTTGTCGATTTAGGACTTTTCACATAGACTCTCTAGGCTGGCAGTGGCTAAACTCTTAGGAAACAGGAGCCAGATTGTGGGGTGGGTGTGCTGTCTTAGGTCCCCGAGACTCAGGAGGCTGGGCATGAGGAGAGAAGCTTGAGCAACCTACCATTTGGAGATTAGCTACCACAGTATGATGAGACTCACAAAAAGAGCTAGGCAGAAGGGAAGTGGGGGGAAGAGAGAGAGAGAGAGAGAGAGAGAGAGAGAGAGAGAGAGAGAACTTAAATTGAAATTATAGTCTCATTTTTAGAGCTTTATATTCTTAACAGATTGTTAATACTAATATTAACTTAACAGATTGTTAATAAATACAGGCAGTTGCAGTCCACACTAACATGAATGCTAGAAAAGGTTGGGTGGAGTAAAATGAAACTCACACATTACTGGAGGAAGGGGGTTTACGAAGGTCTGAATACTAGCAAAATTGGTAATGTTTACTAAGCATTTGTCTACTTTTATGTGTACTTAAGTAAAACAAAGTCTCATGTCCAGCAGGGGACACTCATGAAAAGACTCAAAGGATATTCATGTTCATAGTGACACAGTGGAACAATACTACTGATATGCATAACACGGGCAGGTTTTGCATGTCATGTTGAGCAAGCAGAACCACATAGTGTTGGTGCATTGCATGATCCTTTAGATGACAGCCAAGCAAAACGTATTCCAGGAGGACAAGGGTACCCTGAGTAGTTCTGTGGTGATGTAAATTCCAGATACCTTTTTCTAAGAGTTGGTTTCATAGGTTAGACTTACATGTAAATATCTTGTCCATATATATGCCTAAAAATAACTCAAGAAATTCAGATCTTGGTTCTTCTCAGTGCTTGATTAGAAGGCCTGCGGTTCATACCTGTTCCTCTTTGTCTGTGTGCCTTAAACACTGAGACAGTAGTGTTGTGTACATTTCTTCTACCTCTCATTGTGTTCTCTTTCTCTCTGTCTCCCTTTCTTATTCTCTCACTCTTTATCTTTCTCCATCTTGTGTATAGATCTAAGTCTGTGAACCTGTGTGTGTGTACATGTACAAATGTGAATAGGTTTTATATGTTTTTATTTCTCTCCACAATTTGGAATCTAGCAGTTTCCAGGTGATGTGGGTCCCAAGGTCTGGTAGTTCACACTTTAAATAGCACTGCACTTTGAATATGTGCTCACAATTGTCCATTCATTTGTATCCCTTGGACAGATTATAAATCTGTGGTGATGTCTGGCCTCATCTCCAGAATTATGTGTAATATCTATCTCTACAGTATTAGTTATCCAGAATTTAGAATCCCTTTTATGAAAATGGGAAATATAATCACAGGTGTCTGGTTGGCAAATACTTGTAACCTAGGCCCTTGAGAACATACCTGGTTAATCTGTCCTTCCAGCTCTACTGAGTGAACACAGGGAGCCAGGGCACCCTCCATCTGGATGCCTAGCGTCTGGTGTTCTGGGGCCACGATAGCAAGTTTCCCAAGGTTAAGAAAATCCCAGCATTTAGAATGCAGAGTGTGGTTTCAATGGCTGGAGTAGTCCAGGACCCATCTCAGTTCATGTGTTACTAAAAGCTTATGTTCACAGAGTTCTCTCTTCCTGGGGCTAGAACTTACCACAGGCAAAATCTGCTCTATGAAAAATTGAAGATGAAAGAGAAGGAGTTTATGTCATTTCTTCACAACTTAGAGATGGAGTACATTGAGACCTGAGAGAACAACCTGAAGCTCAAGAAGGAGATAAATTTCTATGGGTAAGTTCTTGTCAGGGAGGCCACCACTTGTGAAATGGCCATTTCTACCTTCCTTTGTTTCTGTGCTGGAGAGTCTGCAGGTCTGATTCTATCCCATCTGGTTTTTAGCTATCACTGTGCCTTGGATGTTTTGGACTCAGTTTTCCTAAGTTTCTAAGATACCCCTCCCAGTGTTGTCCAGGCATCCTCAGGAGCCTCTAGATAGGAAAATGATTCAGACCATGCAGTATTGGGCCTATGGGGCTCAGGCGGGGTTTTACAGAGCTCAGTGTGATGTAACACAAGGATAGAATGCCCCCTTTGGTTCCACCGACCTACCCTGATTGTACTTGCTCCCTACTAATTGGTATTGCTCCAATGCATGGGCTGTCATGGGTAGATGGAGATCCCATTTTCGTTTGGAGAAACATGGACCCTTTTTGGTGTTTGTATTGCAGCAAAATTTTCTCCTTCCTTGAAATGGCTGTTTGCTGTTTATACAGTTGTCATGGATGTATTGAGATGGATGTTATTAGGTCTTCATGGGAACCAGAATGCAGGTTGGGTTAATGGGACCTGTAAGTAGAAATGGGAGGAGGAGGCTGCAGGATCTTACCATGCAGAGTGTGTTTCTAGTAACCTGCACAGCCGGCTCCTGATGGAGAAGAATCTTATAAAGAAGAAGTTGGTGATATTGAAGCAGGAGAGCAAGAAAGTACAGGCTGATTGGGCCATCATTCAACAATATTTGGTGGACTTGAACCTGAGTGGAAAAGATGAACAGGAAAACACCAGCAACCTTGAGACTCAAGAACATCAGGAAGGGACAAACAATTTGGTCAGCCTAGGACTGTCTGATACCATTTGCACATTAGATCCATCTTTGCTTCGACCCACCACCTTTCTGATTCAAACTCCCAAGCAGCCACCCACCTCATGGAATGTAGCTGTTCATTGCTCTGTCTTCACTCAAGTATTCTGGGAAGTTAGCCTCTTGTGAAACACTGAATTAGCCTCTTGTGAGATACTGTTGCCACTGGCAAGTGTACCTTTCAACTCTGCTTTAATCTGCAGTCCACTAAGGGTGACAGGTGAATAACATATCACATTCTTGCATGTCCTTATGATAGGTGGAATGCTATGCAGAGCTTTGAGTGAGTTCTGGGTCCTTAGACAGGAGACATGCAGAGGTCATGTGACATCCCAGGTACATGCACCTTGGAGGGATTAGAGCCAAGTACAAATGTCAAATGAGTGCTTCTCATTGTCATTGATATGGGTGGCATGTGGCCTTCTCCTTTCTTTTTATAATCCATGGAGGTCTCTTCCTTTGCCATGTTCTTGGTTGGAACTGATAGAAGCCTGAGTTGATCTTTATCACTCCATGGTTTTGTGACTGTTGTTGAATACTTTGCCCTGTCTTCAGATTTAATATCCATAATTCCAGTGAAAATATTAATGTTGACTGTCATGTACAGTTCAGGTGGTGGGAGGCAGCAGCCTGACAGCTGCCATGCCTGTCCCCACCAAGCCTGTGTCTTAGTAACTGCCTTCTTCTTACAGGTCTCAGAAACTGCAAGAGAGCTGGGATTGGCCACAGCGCAAGAATAGAGCATCCTGCAGAATGAGTTGCCACCCCAAGTACCCCTGCTGAGCACCATCCCCAGCATCCACAATCTTCCTTGGATGAATCTTTTTTCATAGAGTTCATTTCCTTAGGGTGAATATGCCCTAACTAGGAAGCCATGGCTGATTCAGGGTGTTATTCCCTTTTCTCTTCAGACAACTCCCCTTGGCAGAGAACTGAGGTTATTGCACTGCCACCAAGTGTCCAGGAGGAGTAACAGGCTGTAGGTCTGTGCTGCTAAATGTGTAGAAAGAGAAAGCAGCTGAACAATAATTTTATGTTAGAGTTTTGGTTGAAGTTTTGGTTTTTGTTCTTTGAGTTGTTGCTATGTCATTTAGAAGTTATATGTGTTTGTTTTTCTTTTTTCTTTTTTTTTCTTTTTTTGCTTTTACCTCTATATTAATTGAACTTTTAAAACCTGGGTTTTTTTTTTAAAATCTATTTCTTATGAATAAAAATTGATTTGCAAGTAGTGACTCTTGAAACCATCTTCCTTATTCAGGTGTTCTATCCCCTGCTGTAGACCTAGAATTCACAACCAGAGATGGATCTCTGTAAGTTCCAGGCAGCCAGGGCTACATAGTAAAGTCATAGCCACCTAGGTGTATAGATGGTGATGATCTTTTGTGTGTGGATGATGTCACTTACCCCATGGACACACACTTTATGATGTAATCACTGCCATACTGTATCCCTGCTGTCATGAATTCTCTTACTCCTAACATACAGTATTCTATAACACACATTCATTTATGACCCTGTGGACCAGATACTAAGTAATATGCAGTCATTTCTCTTAAGCTGCTGAGGAAATAAAAGCATTCACAAAAGAATATAAAATAAATGAGGAGGGCCAGAGCCATATGCCTCAGTTTTGCTTGCAGTACAGCATCAGTGACAACCACACAGCAGATGTAATGACCTTCCAAGTCATGCTGGGAAATAGCTTTTGATAGATGGGGTTGTCCTTGACCATAAACTTGCTATCTTTTTGTTGTTGCTGATTAGACTTATGTTTATCATTTATGTGAATGGGTGTTTTTCCTACTGCGTGTCCTACAGTATGGGGCTCCTCCTGAGGGCAGTTCCCTCAGAGGCCAGAAGAAGGAATCACATCCATTCCTGGAGATGATTGTTAGGCACTACGTGGGTCTTCTAGAGAGCAGCAGATGCTCTAACTTGTGAGGCATCTCCACACCTCCTGCAGTTGACTTTTGTCCTTCCAGTGCCTGTGCTGTATTAGGTAGGCAGGATCAACTCCAATTGAGTGGAGAAATCTCAGGAGACTATAGGTACAATGCCTGACCTGCGCATACTCATTGTCCTAGGCTGCCAGGCATGTATGCAGGGATCTGATGTTACCACTGCTAGTTCTGTATTCAGGATCTTGCCTCAGTATATTTTATTTTCAGTTTTAGAGCAGATCTTCACCTCTCATGTAGGATGACAATGTAGATTAGGCACTTCTGTAAAATTTAGAATTGAGATTAGCTTCCTAGAAGCTAGATTGGGAAAATGAATCCCTCTTGATAGCATGAAATGTTTCTATTGTTTCTTTTTTTAAAATTAGATCTTTTTTAAAATTTACATTTCCAATGTTATCCCCTTTCCTGATTTCCCCTTTTAAAACCTCCTATCTCCTCCCCCCTCCCGCTCCTCACCAACCATTCTACTCTGGCTTCCTAGCCTGCACATTCCCCTAAACTGGGACATAAGTGTTGAGGAAATTACTGCTGCATCTGCCCCGGTATCCAGGAGTCCTTGAAACTGTTTGCCCTCTAGAAACAAAGTCAGCATGGGCCGTGAATCCGTTATTTTCTGTGCCCAGTAGACTTCTGAGGATCCCAGGGAGGATGGTCCTTGTTCCTCTTTCAAATAAGGGGAATGGCCGAATAGTGGGAGTGGTAGGGCTTGGGCTATGCGCTCTCCAGCCCTAAGGGTAAGTGGTCCATTCGTGGCGGTGACTTAAGATTTTTATCTCCCCATGGTAGTCAGTGTTAACCACTGTAGGAGTCACTGTTAGGCCTTGTAAAAGTCTGGACACTCGGCAGATGATGAGAAAAAACGTCTTTTGGGGAGGGGGCCCAAATTCACCTGTGTTAACTGCTGTTAATTGAGGTATATAATAATCAGGGGTGCCCCAGGCGGCATCTGCACCCAATGTGAGGACACAGATGTCTACCTCTAACTTGGGCCAATGGGGCTCGGCACCAATCTTGGAGCTGGAGTTAGAGTAGCCCCAATGGCCAGGTTAATAGACTTAGAAACTTGTTGAGAAAACACATCTACCTCATTACAAAGCTTGATCAGACCATTTATATCTAAACTCTTGGTTTTACCTCTCAGGGCAGCCCTACATGCTGAATTGGCGTTTTCAAGAGCAAGTTGTTGGACTAACAGACCCTCACTTTCCTCAGGTCCCAAAATTCTCTCAGCTGCTTCCTGCAATCTGGCAACGAACTGCACATAGGACTCTTGGGGTCCTTGTATAATCTTGGTTAGGGGCGTAGTTAGCGCCCCTGCAGCAGGGACAGCACGCCAAGCTCTCAGGGCCACTTGTGCTGTCTGGGCGAGGATACCAGGGGAGAGCCCTAATTGTTTTATGTCTGCAACAAAATTGCCTTAACCACAGATTTTATCAGCAGTCCAGGAGGCTGTCTTCCACAAACTCTGACTTTCAAGTTAAATATTGGCCTCTAATGAGGACAGACTGAATAACTTTATTCCATTCATTGGGTATCAAGTAGCCTGCTAAACCTTCTAAAAGAGATACTGTGCGCCGGCGGCTTAGTTTTGCTTTTGTGAGACAGTGATTGGGAGTTTTCTAAAAAATCTTCAGTAAGGGCTAGGAGGCAAGCACCTTCTCCGCCCTCTTCTGCCTGCTTAAGGAGATCTCTGATGATTCCCCAATTGCTAAAAAGGACTCAGGGACATCTTCTCCTTGTTTTATCGAAACATTAATATCTTTGCCTACTTTATTCTAAGTTAAAGGGTATATTTCAGAACCATTCAATACCAGCCATGGACATCTCTCGTCCACAAAACAAAAATATTTTATTAAATCTCTTTTTTTAAACTCTATCCCTCTCTCCTTAAGAGAACCCTTCATCTCTTGAATAAAGACTGCTTCCTGGACAGAACCTTCCCCATAGTTAATGGGACAACAATTGAAGGCCTAGGCTTACCTCCCGACTTCTGAGACACTCAAGCGAAGTGGCAGGGAACTGTTTCACTGTCTGCGCAGTACCTCTTTAATCCTTAATCCGTTGTCCGGAGGTCGGGCGCCACTTGACCCGTCCAGCAAGTCCAGTTATTCGAGGGTCTCGAGGGGACCTCCTCCTAATAACCAAATGGGGGGTAGAGAGAGACGAGGGCCTTGTGCGAATAATGACATGGAAACCGTTCTGGAATGCATCAAAGCCCCAAATGTATTCGCCAGGTCCGAGGTTTAAATGCACAAGAAAAAGGGGAAGTGCCTTTCAGCAGGAGGAATGGGGCAGAGGAAATGCACCTCAGCAGGAGGGATGGGGCAGAGGAAAGAGAGGAAGTACTTCTCAGCAGGAGGGATGGGGCAGCAGAAATTTTTCTTTTGGCGACTACACCGGGAAGCAGGAACTTGGTGGTATCAGGGTACATCTTGAGGTCAGGACATCCGGTGCTGACTTTCTCAGAGTGGTACATCCGGTGGCCCACTTTTGACCCCCTTTTCTTCTCCGGGGGAGAGGCCCAATTCAGATATCAGGACAATAGCATTGCCTTAATAGCTCCCAACAGCTTATCTCAACATGTGTTGTAACCTCATTCATTACACTAACAACAATTTAAAGTCATTACTTAAATATGACAATATCTCTATCACAGGAAGCTCCAGGTGCTTTAGAGGGGAGAGTCTGGTCAGAGCCTGGGTGAGGTTGTATAATTCCTTTGTCCAGGCAATAAGAAATGAATGTAATATCACTTCTTCATTTCCTCATTAACAACAACAGACAGGCCCTGCCTACCTAGAAGCTAGAGGCCCCTTAGCCAAAGATGCCAGAAAATTGCAGAGACTGTCAGAAGAGAGCAGGAGAGTGGAAAAGGCAGGAGAGACTGCATCAGGTGGCTCTCTTTATTCTGTTTTGTTTTTGTTTTTTCCTAATGGAAAAGGGATATTGGCAGATCTCCATCACATTCTTTATACAACTTGAGCATGCTAACAACTCTTTTCCCATTCAATGTATTATCACACGGCAAATGGTTTATTCTCCCTCTCATATTTCACATAACATTTTTCAATTTATGCTTATGTTTGTACTTCAAGGAGAATTCCCTTTCTTCCTTTCTGCTAGTTTGTCATCTCTTGTCTTGGTGTTTTAAGGGTGATTTTGATTGTTTTTCATATCTTGGTCCCTGATATATATATGTATGTATGTATATATGCCTTACACTTAGCTTTGTTTTCACAAACATAAAAAAGAAAGTGTGTGTGTATGTGTGTACTAAGAGGTCAATGCCATGTGTCTTCCTCAATCATCCTTCACCTTTCTTTCTGAGACAAGCTTTCTCACTGAGCCTGGATTCATTGAATCAGCCACTCAGGCTGGCCAGCAAATACCCATGATCCTCCTTGTCTATGCCTGCCCCTGTTGAGTTTATAGTCACACTTCCCTGCACCTGGCTTTTATGTGGATGCTGAAAATCAAGTCTGGTCCTCATGGTTTTCCTGGAAAACCCTTTACCCACCTAACCATCCTCTCCAACCTACACTTTCTTGTAAAAATGGAAGTCTGAGGACTAGGAATTCAGATCACCAATTGACACTTGTCTAGACTGACAAAGGCAATGGGTTGCATCCTCAGCACCAACAAGAAAGAGACCAAAATAAAAATAAAAGTTTTAAGAAAGTGCAGTCCACTGATATTCAGTAAGAGAGTTGCTTAAATGTAACTTAGCCAACTCTCCTTCATTGTGCACATAAAATGAAAAAATCAAAAGCACATAATGAACTAGGAGCTAATGGTGTAAGCAACATGTTCAGTGTTGGGATGATTGGGTATGTACTGCCAATTGCAACACGGATTCTCCTTACAGTGATCAGAATTTACTGAAGAATTAATAACAAATACTCATGATAATTAACATGAACGTCTTACAAGTAGATCTGTCCTATTTCATAAAATTATTATCCTCATCTCTTTAAAGCTGTCCTAGAGAGTGTTCAGGGAGACCTGCTCTGTGACTCCTGGGTGTTGGTATTGTCTGGACTCCACCCCCACAGTTACCTGGCAATAGCCAGGTAGGCCTGACCTGTGAGGAGCCGCCCTCACATTTGCCATTATAAGATGGCACTGACAGCTGTGTTCTAAGTGGTAAACATAGTCTGCACACATGCAGGGGCAGTTTTCCCACCATGTGTTCTGCCTTTCCCGTGATGACAACTGGGCCGATGGGCTGCAGCCAATCAGGGAGTAATACGTCCTAGGTGGAGGATAATTCTCCTTAAAAAGGGATGGGGTTTCGCCATTCTCTTCCTTGCTTCTTACACTCTTGCTCCTGAAGATGTAAGCAATAAAGTTTTGCCGCAGAAGATTCTGGTTTGCTGTGTTCTTCCTGGCCGGGCGTGAGAACGCGTTAATAAGAGTTGGTGCCGAAACCCGGGACGAGAAGACCTGGGACGAGAAATCCTGAGACGAGAAAACCTGGGACGGTTACCATCACCGGCGCAAGGAAGATCCCTCATTCCGGAACCAGAACTGCGGGTCATGGTAACGAAGGTTCCCGTAAAACAGACTGTTGAGAAGGATTCAACTGCATGAATTCAGAACTCTTCAGCTGGGGAACAGGGTACCCGTAAGTACAGCTTTACAAGGTAAGTCTGGTCTTGAACTTTCTAAGGAAAGTCAAGACAGTCTATCAGAAGTAAAGTGGGAAATAGCTTTACAAGGTATGTTTGGCCTTGAACTTTCTCTAGTGTTAGAAGCCCTTTTGTTCCTTTTCACATGTTATCAAGTGGTTAAGGCAGGGCGGATTCTGGACGAAATTCAAGACAATCTATCAGAAGTAAAGCGGGGAGAGAGAGTAGGAGCAAAGAGGAAACATGGTGCACAAAATAAGTATACAGGCCTTTCCAAGGGTCTTGAACCTGAGGAAAAGTTAAGGTCAGGGAAGAATACCTGGGGAGAGATTGGAAGGAAAGAGGAGAAAAAACAAAAGAAAAAAGATCAATCAGCGGAGGTTTCTAGGAGAAGGAGCCTATACCCATCACTAGATGAGTTTAAGGAGCTAGTTCTTAGTAGCTCTGAATCAGATAAAAAATTTAGCTTCTCTGAAGAAACAGACTTGGAGGAGGAAACAGCTCGTTATGAGAGAGAAAAGTGCCAGCCAGATAAAATGCGAGCTAATCGGTCAAGGAAAAAGCCAAAAGCGGCTGGCAAAGGCCAGCTTGCTGCTTGGCCTCTTGGCAGTCGGCTTCAAGGTCATAGTGCACCTCCACCCTATGCTGAGCCCCCGCCCTGCGTAGTGCATCAGCCCTGCGCAGAGAGGCAATGGACAGAGAGGCAATGCACAGACTCGTTCATTCCAAAGGAGGAACAAAGGAAAATACAACAGGCATTTCCGGTCTTTGAAGGAGCCGAGGGTGGGCGTGTCCACGCTCCGGTAGCGTATATACAGATTAAAGAGCTTGCCGAGTCGGTCCGTAACTATGGAGTCAGTGCTAATTTCACTATAGCACAAGTGGAAAGGCTTGCGAATCACGCTATGACTCCTGGTGATTGGCAGACGGTAGTAAAAGCTGTAGCCCCCAGTATGGGAATGTATCTTGAGTGGAAAGCCTTGTGGCAGGACTCCTGCCAGACGCAGGCAAGGGCCAATGCCACCATGGAAGGGGATCAGAGAACGTGGACTTTTGAATTACTTACAGGTCAGGGACAACACGCTGCTAACCAGACAAATTATCATTGGGGAGCATATGCTCAGATCTCAGCTGCTGCTGTTAAGGCATGGAAAGCACTACCTAAGAAGGGAGAGGCAAGTGGGCAGTTGACCAAGATTACTCAAGGTGCACAAGAGTCCTTCTCAGATTTTGTGGCCAGAATGACAGAGGCAGCAGGGCGTATTTTTGGAGATTCAGAGCAAGCCGCCCCTCTGGTAGAACAGCTCATTTATGAGCAAGCCACACAGGAGTGCCGAGCAGCCATAGCCCCAAGAAAGAACAAAGGTTTACAAGACTGGCTCAGGGTTTGTCGGGAGCTTGGGGGACCTCTCACCAATGCAGGCTTAGCGGCTGCCATCCTTCAATCCCAAAAATGCTCCATGGGCAGAAATGATCGGAGGACATGTTTTAACTGCAGGAAGCCTGGGCATCTTAAGAAAGATTGCAGAGCTCCAGATAAACAGGGGGGGACCCTCACTCTTTGCTCTAAGTGTGGCAAGGGTTATCATAGAGCCGACCAGTGTCGCTCTGTGAGGGATATAAAGGGCAGACTCCTTCCTCCGCAGTCAGAGAGGCGACCCAGGAAGACCCACAAGGGTGGAGCCTATACCATCCTTGCCCCCTGGAACCATGGGCCTTATTCTCGGCCGGGGTTCACTCACCTTGCAGGGCTTAGTAGTCCACCCTGGAGTTATGGATTGTCAACATTCCCCTGAAATACAGGTCCTGTGCTCAAGCCCCAAGGGCGTTTTTTCTATTAGCAAAGGAGATAGGATGGCTCAGCTGCTGCTCCTCCCTGATAATACCAGGGAGAAATTTGCAGGACCTGAGATAAAGAAAATGGGCTCCTCCAGAAATGATTCTGCCTATTTGGTTGTATCTTTGAATGATAGACCTAAGCTCCGCCTTAAGATCAACGGAAAAGAGTTTAAAGGCATCCTTGATACCGGAGCAGATAAAAGTATAATCTCTACACATTGGTGGCCCAAAGCATGGCCCACCACAGAGTCATCTCATTCATTACAGGGCCTAGGATATCAATCATGTCCCACTATAAGCTCCGTTGCCTTGACGTGGGAATCCTCTGAAGGGCAGCAAGGGAAATTCATACCTTATGTGCTCCCACTCCCGGTTGACCTCTGGGGAAGGGATATTATGCACCATTTGGGCCTTATTTTGTCTAATGAGAATGCCCCATTGAGAGGGTATTCAGCTAAAGCAAAAAATATCATGGCAAAGATGGGTTATAAAGAAGGAAAAGGGTTAGGACGTCAAGAGCAAGGAAGGACAGAGCCCATATCACCTAATATCTAATGATTGGGCAGTTTTAGTTACCTCCTTTTCAGGACAAATAGATAACCATTATCCAAAACATCCACTTTTACAGTTTGTCCAAAATCAATCTGTTGTGTTTCCACAAATAACAGTAAGAAACCCACTTAAAAATGGGATTGTGGTATATACTGATGGATCAAAAACTGGTATAGGTGCCTATGTGGCTAATGGTAAAGTGGTATCCAAACAATATAATGAAAATTCACCTCAAGTGGTAGAATGTTTAGTGGTTTTAGAAGTTTTAAAAACCTTTTTAGAACCCCTTAATATTGTGTCAGATTCCTGTTATGTGGTCAATGCAGTAAATCTTTTAGAAGTGGCTGGGATGTGAATAAAAGTTTCCGGGATTGTGCGTTACTTCCATTCAGTATGAGAAATTTACTAGGGCAGCTAATTTGTTAAAAGGTCTTTCTCAGTATATGTTACAGAATTGGACGGCTGAATTTGAACAGACCCTTCGGGAATTGAGACTTGCCATCATTCAGGTCAACTCCAAGCGCTTGGACCTGTCCCTGATCAAAGGATTACCCAATTGGATCTCCTCAGCATTTTCCTTCTTTAAAGAATGGATGGGGGTGGGATTATGTGGAGATACACTTTGCTGTGGATTAGTGTTGCTTCTTTGGTTGGTCTGTAAGCTTAAGGCCCAAACTAGAAGATACAAGGTGGTTATTGCCCAGGCACTTGCAGCTCTAGAACATGGTGCTCCCCCTGATATATCTATGCTTAAGCAATAGGTCGCTGGCCATTCAGCTCTTGCACCTCATTGCACGGGATAGAGTGAGTGTGCTTCAGCAGCCCGAGAGAGTTGCATGGCTAAGCACTGCAGTAGAAGGGCTCTGCGGCACATATGAGCCTATTCTAGGGAGACATGTCATCTTTCAAGAAGGTTGAGTGTTCAAGTGTCCTTCCCCCAGGAAAAACAACATGGGACCAGACCAGGACCCCTCTGGGTGATGAGCCTGGGAGGAGGTTATGTGTACGGCTCCTTTACCTGCACACTGGGGATTTGACCTCTATCTCCACTCTCATTAATATGGGTGGCCTATTGCTCTTATTAAAAGAAAAGGGGGATCTGTGAGGAGCCGCCCTCACATTTGCCATTATAAGATGGCACTGACAGCTGTGTTCTAAGTGGTAAACATAGTCTGCACACATGCAGGGGCAGTTTTCCCACCATGTGTTCTGCCTTTCCCGTGATGACAACTGGGCCGATGGGCTGCAGCCAATCAGGGAGTAATACGTCCTAGGTGGAGGATAATTCTCCTTAAAAAGGGATGGGGTTTCGCCATTCTCTTCCTTGCTTCTTACACTCTTGCTCCTGAAGATGTAAGCAATAAAGTTTTGCCGCAGAAGATTCTGGTTTGCTGTGTTCTTCCTGGCCGGGCGTGAGAACGCGTTAATAAGACTGACCCACTATAAAAGGGTCTGCTTACCCCTTCCTCCTTCTCTTACTCCTGCTTCTCTCTCTCTCTCTTGCCTCTTGCTTCCTTGCTGGCTCTCTCTCCCCATTCCTGTCTCCCCTCTCTCTACATGGCATTGGCCAGGCTCTACTTCTCAACTCTCTCCTTCTCCTTGCCTTTCTCTGCCTCTAACTACTCTAACGCCTCTCCCCATGCCCTAAATAAACACTATTTTAAATACTGTCCTGTGGCTGGTCCTCAGGTGGATGGGATGCCTTGGCATGGGCCTGAGAGGTACCCCCTCCCCCCATACCTCACCACACCTTACAACATATTCTTATAGTTCTTTATCTTTTTTATGATCACAACCCTGAGGACAGCATCCCTCTCAATGTTCTGCTCATCTTTCCAATCGCAATGAGGTCTCCACTGAGAGAGCCAGCCCCCTGACAACAAGCTGGAGAACAGGATGGAGAAAGACAAATGAAGGATGGGAGATCCATGGAGATTTTGAGGAGATTGAGATATTGTTTATCTAGTGCTATTAGGTGCTTGGCTGTTTTCCTTTAGAAATCAGAGAACTAAGATGTATTTTCATATACTTGTATCTTCTCATTTCTCTTGAATTTTAATGATTCTTATGTTGTTTACATGGAAGAATAAAAAAGTTCATTGGAGGGCCTTTTACAGCATCTAATATGTCACCTGGTAGGGACTATGTACTCAATAAAAACTAGTGACTTAATATTTACCAATTTCCTTCAAATCATAAGTGTTATTAAGGAGGGTTTATTTTCAATTTTGCTCATTTGTTTGTTTCTTTTGGAGACAGGGTCGTACTATGCAGCTTTGGGTGTTCTGATATTCACTGCTAGTCTCAGACACACAGAGTTCTGCCTGCATCTGCCTCCCAAAGGGACAAAAAGCCGTGTCTTTATGCCTACCTATGGAGAAGTTTTGAGAATGTAGTTTTTAGAGCTTTACTTTTAAAATCAATTCTTGACTTAAAGAAAAAAAGTTACAAAGACAGAAGTACTCTGTACTGTTTCCCATTATAATTCCTGTGATCATTTAATGTTTCAGTTTTTAAAAAAAATGTGTGTGTGTGCATGTGTGTGTGTGTGTGTGTGTGTGTGTGTGTGTGTGTGCATGTGTGCTCACACGAGTATTTCTGCATCTGAGAGATTGTGCACATGAATGCAGTTATCCTGGGAGGCTTGAGGACTGTGATGTGTCTCCTTGAACTGCAGTCTGTGGTCTGCCTGACATGGATGTTGAGCACTGAACTTGAGGCCTTGAGGTGAGGCACCTTAACCATTGAACCACCTGCCCATCCCACTATCGTTTCTTAACCAAAGATTGTAATTTGTTTGTTTGTTTGTTTGTTTGTTTTTTAACAAACTGAATTCTAGAGTTATTGACCAACAAAGCAGGTATTTATTTTTGCCTTTGAAGAACCTCTGCTAGCCCTTTTGTCTCTCCCCTTAACAGCTTTATCCACCAGCAAGTTGCTCTTCAGTTGGCCAAATATCTGGTCTGCAGGTGAGAGAGGTTAGCAGGTCTCAGGAGGAACAGCTAGAGAGCACCACCCCATGGAGTCCTAACCTAGGAAGACCTGCAGGCCTAGCCTCTACCTTGTTTTACAGTGTTGTTTTCTACTGCTCCCTGCAAGCCTTCATTTTAGAAACAGAAACCAACTGACAACTGTCTAAAACTCCTGTCAAATGTTTCATTTCCTTTATGCTTAAAACTGTTATTTACAGGAAGGAGCTTTGGGGTGGTGCTGCAGACTGAAAGATAAGATGAGGAAGAGGAGGAGGAGGCAGATGAGGTGGAGGTGGAGGTGGTGGTGGTGGTGGTGGTAGTAGAGGAGGAGGAGGAGGAGGAGGCAGAGGCAGCAGAGGTGGAAAAGGTGGAGGAGAGGAACCAGACTATTCCTAAGGGGTTGAGGATTTAAGAGAGGAGAGAGAGAGAGAGAGAGAGAGAGAGAGAGAGAGAGAGAGAGAGAAGAGAATACACACACACACACACAGAATACACACAGAGAGAGAATACACAGAGAATAAACTGAGAGAATACACAACAGAGAGAGAAAGAGAGAGAGAGAGAGAGAGGGAGGGAGAGAGAGAGAGAGAGAGAGAGAGAGAGAGAAAGAGAGAGAGAGAGAGAGAGATTATTCTAAACTTTGCTAGACAGAAGACATTGTCACTGGGAACCCTACATTGTTCTGAAGCCCTACACTGCTGGCCTTAGCCTTGCTACCAGGTTTTAAGAGAATTGTTTCTGGGTGAAATTGTCGCTAGGTTAGGGCTGCCCCACACTTAGAGGGAGAGCTTCCCAGGGTGATGGTGGCTTGGAAGGCTGGTGATCGTTAAAATAATATTGCTGTGTGCAGAGCAAGCCCAGCAGTTCAGCAACTACTTTCTGTTCCAGAAGCCAGAAACAAGAGGCTCTAGTGGGAGTCAGGGCCCAGGCCCAAGAACCACCTTGCAGGCTTGGGGCGAAACAGGACAGGCAGCCCAGACCTTGAGCCAGGGTGTTTTGCCCAGTGAGGTCAGCCTGACACTCCTATTGAGGAGATGGCACATTATTTCTGTCTTGTCTCCTAGAGTGGATTCCTTGCCCAGGGTTCTCTTTCAGGCCTGGCTGCTGCCCTTCATTCTTGGGTACCTTGGGGCCTTAGAGAAAGGCAGGCTCCTGTGTGCTACAGCTCCCGGCAAGCTTGTCTCCTTACTGAACGCCTTCATTTTCAAAAGAAAGACACACTGAGAACTGCTTAATGCTCCTCGCAAATGTTTCACTTATTGTAAGCTTAACCTGGGTGTGATAGTGTAGACTGAATGAAAAAAAAAGGGAAAATAAAAAAAAAGTTAAAAAGTTAAAAGAAGAAGAAGGAGGAGGAGGAGGACGAGGAGGTGGAGGAAGAGGATGAGGAGGAGGAGGAGGAAGAGGAGGAGGAGAGACCATAATATGCCTACGGGGTTTCAGGTTTCTTTAAGTGAGTGGCCAGGGGTTAGAGGCTCTTCTAACTAAAATGGGGCCAGAGGAGCTCAGGGTCAACTTCAGTCAAGGGAACATGTAGTCCCATGGGCTTGAGGGGCAAGAGAGTGGCAGTTAGGTTACAATTCACCTGGAATCATAATCGTCCCATCCCCAACATTAAAAAAAAAAAAAATCCAGGACTTTTTTGTCTTCTAACTACAATGAAGGATGTTCCTTTATATTGTTGGTATTGTCTGGACTCCACCCCACCCACAGTTACCTGTCAAAGGCCAGGTATGCTCCTTCCCACAGTTACATAGCCAGGTAGGTCTGGTGCATTATAAAAGGGTTGCTTACCCCTACCTGCTTCTCTTACTCCTGCTTCTCTCTCTCCTGCCTCTTGTCCCTTGCTCCCTTTCTCTCGACATTCCCTTTCCGCTTCTCTCCACGTGGTCATGGCCAGCCTCTACTTCTCTCCTCTCTCCTCTCTGCCTTTCTCTGCCTCTAACTACTCTCTTAACTCCCCTCCCCATGCCCTAAATAAACTCTATTTTATGCTATGCTGTCTTGTAGCTGGTCCCTCAGTGGCTCATGGAGACATCCCCTCCACCCTCACCTCACCACACCCCTATAGAATACTTATTTATCTTTTTACAGTCACAGCACATGTAAGTTTTTATTGTTTCATAGAACTCAGTGGAGAGATTTCTGCCTACAAGCTGCTACATTTGGCTCTTGGGCTGGGACTGCCAGTTTATCCAGTTTGTTTGTTTGTTTGTTTGTTTGTTTGTTTGTTTGTTTGTTTTTAACTTAGCTGGTGCAGGTAATTTTGGTGAAGGCAAGTGCTCTGTAGGGTAGCAGGAGTCATTTGGTAGTTTCTGGAGTTAGCTGTGTATTTTCAGCAGAGCCTTTGCAAGGTTGTTCTAAGTTTGCTTTCTTTGTTGGAAGCCAGAAATGAGAGGCCCTGGTGGAAGAGGAAGTGGCAGAGGCTGGATGTGGGTGTGGGGTGGGTGGGGCACTGACCTGACACGGGAAGAGGTGGGGCAGTACACTGTCCTGCAGTTTCATCTCTGCAGCGAGTGTCTCCTGTGTTCCTGGCCAATGTTTACTCAATTTTATGCTTAAAAATGTTATTTACACAGCAGAACTGGGTGTGAGGGTACAGACCTCCAGTTCCAGCAGACTCTCTGTGGAAGCAGGAGAAGGAGGCTGTAAATTTCAAGCCAGTCATTTTAGCACAACAGGTATTAGGCATGATACAGTCACCCAGTCAGGTACCTTAGAAATTTTCTTAAAAATCACAATTCATAAGTAAACCCAATAAAGCCAGGATAGCCAGTGCATTTCTTGCAAACACAATGCAAGATTTTTCACCTCACAGGACTTCTGATGATGTCATAGATACTTAGCAATAAAAATAGCATTCAGTGGCTGTTAAGTACATACTTGGGTAGACGGAATAGATAGGAAGCTATGTAAAGAAATGCATGCAATCAGCAATACCAGTGAATTATATATATATATATTTTTTTTAATTTCGTATTTTATTTTGTTTTGAGAAAGGACAGGCAATATCTTCAGCAAATGTTTCTTCAAAAACTGGATGGCTACAAGTAAAATTCAATTAATTCACCCTCTCTTTTTCCCGTCCTGTAGAAATACCAGTTCAAATGGTTCCAAGACCATCCTATGATTCCCAAAAGCTCTAAAGCTAGCAGAAAAAGAAGTAGCCTAACAACTTCAGAATATCCCCACAGAACTTTCTGAATAGGACTCTGCTTACCAAGAAAATAGTGCCACCATCTGGCAAAAGATGACATTACATAGAAAACCTTAGATCCAACAATGGAAGTGACTGAGAGTTTGTCAAGTGCTCACAGATTTGTTTGTTTGTTTGTTTGTTTATTATAGGTACTCTTTATCTGGCATCGGATTAGTTCCTCAACATTCAAAGATCATTAAGGAATACCAAATTACTCAGCCATCAAAAGGTCCAACAAAGTGAACAGCCTGTTTTCAGAACCTGGAACCCAAATGCCAGCCTCCATGGGGAAGTGTTCATCCTTGCTCCACAACTGGGAAAGGCACTAACGTTTCTCTGCGATTTCGTGACATCCCAGTCACAATGTCACAATGTCAGAATTTCAGTCATCTTTTTGTTTGGTTGGTTGGTTTTTCGAGACAGGGTTTTTCTGTGTAGCCTTGGCTGTCCTGGAACTCACTTTGTAGACCAGACTGGCCTCGAACTCAGAAATTCACCTGCCTCTGCCTTCCAAGTGCTGGGATTAAAGGTGTGAGTCATCGAGAAAGTGAAGGAGAATCACTGCTGGGGAGGAGGTGAGGAGGGGTTTGGAGAACTGGGGCCCTTGTAGATTATTGGTGAGAACATCAACTACTCTGGTCCTCTGAAGGCTGGAATGTAGAATCCTCACAAAAACTAAAAGAAGGGTTCCACGGCCTCAGTCTTATCACTTACTCATGTTCACCTGTAACCTCGGAGTCAACTTGCCGTAGAGAAACTTCCAAATTCCTGTTTCTCGAATCTTTGTTTAAAACAGCTGAGTGACAGACCCAATCTGTGTATCCCATAACGAAGGAATGAGCAAAGAAGAGATGTTTTACATACCCAAGGGAATTCTTTCCATCCACAAAGAAGAATGGAGTCCTGTGGGGTGGTAGCTTGGCTGAGAATGGCCCCCGCGGTCTCACATATTAGAATGTTTACATCATAGTTGATGGTATATTTAGGAGAGGTTAGGAGGTGTGGTCTTGTTGAAAAAGGTGTTTCTCCTGCTTGTGGATGAGATGCAAAATCTCAAGAGCTGCTCCAGCTCCAGCTTCCAGCCTGAGTCTGCTTCCTTACTTGCTTTTGCTCTCTTTCTTGGTGATTTTGGACTTCCCCTCATGTGGTGGCTTAAATAGTTATGGCAATCAGGGCACAGGGATCAGTGGGTGGAGTGGGCAGACCACCACGTAAATAACTTTAAAAGTTCCACAGTATTTACAAATTCAAACACATCAAGATTTCAGTTTCTTTAAGATATCCAGTTTCAGCAGAGCTATGGTGCTGCATGATTTAATCTCAGCACTTGGGAGGCAGAGGCAGTTGGATCTTTCCTAGCCTGGTCTGCAGATGGAGTTCCAAGACAGCCAAGGCAACATGCAGAGAAACCCTGTGTCAAAATAAAATAAAATAAAATAAAATAAAATAAAATAAAATAAAATAAAATAAAATAACAAATAAATAAAATACCCAGTTGATTAAAAAAAATCTAGCCTCTTAAAACTCGAAGTCTCAATTGCGGGCTTCAGTAAAATAAAAAAATATATACCAAATATTTTCTTATGTCAAGAGGGAAAATTAGGGCAAATCAAAGCAAAATCAAACTCCAACCACCCAATGTGTGGCTTCTATTCATAATCTTTTGGATTCTTCCAAAGGGCTTGGTTCACTTTTCCACTCTGCCCTCTGCAGCAACCACAGCTTGTCCTCTAGGCTCCAGTTGGCTCCACTCCACTGCTGCAGCTGTTCTTGATGGTCGTCTGGTATTGGCATCACCCAAATGCTGGGGTCTTCTGCTGCAGTTGGATTGCACTTTCACCAATAGCCTCTCATTGGCTCTCTTTGTGAAGCCAAGCCTCAACTTCTCTTCATGGCCTCTTCAATCCTGGTATTCAACTGCCACTGAGGCTCCATCATCATTAATGGCCTCTCCTTGGCCTCTCACAAACCAATCCTCAGATGCTCACCAAGACCCTTTGATGGCACCTGGGTGACTCTTACATATTACCAAGTTCGGCTTACATCATCAGAGACAATCTTGTACAGTTCTGGAATATAGCTTCTCTGTGCTCTCAGGGAACATTTCCCATGCTGGTCTCTTCTCAATCACTGCTAATTTCTTAGCTCAAGCTAACCACTATCAATTGTTCTAGTGATGCAAAGGTTTCACTTTAATGGTGCTGATCTCTTGTAAATCACACTTGATTCTTCAGCATCAGCTGTACCAGAATGACAGAATCTTAGTTCAAAAATAGCAAGTGGTTGTACAAGTTTACATTCCCCCCAGCAATGGAGGAATGTTGCCCTTGCTCCACATCTCCACCAGCATGTGCTATCGCTTGTGGTTTTGATGTTAGCCATTCTGACCAGTGTAAGATAGAATATCCAAGTTGTTTTGATTTGCATTTCCATGATGTCTAAGGGCTTTGAACATTTCTTTAAGTGCTCCCCAGCCTTTTGCGATTCCTCTGTTTAGAATTCTCTGTTTAGCTCTCTGCCCCATTTCCTAATTGGGTTATTTGGGTTGTTGGTGTTTAAATTCTTGAGTTCTTTATAAATTATGGATATTATCTTAACGACCAACCAATAAGTGGCCCAACTTGAAACCCATCCCATGAACAAGCACCAATCCCTGACACTATTAATGATACTCCACTACGCTTGTAGTAGGTTAAAAAAAATTAGTCATTACCATGAAACATTGGGAGAAGCATTTAAAGGAGTTGAATTGGAATTCAGTGACTTGGATATTAAATTTAAAGATGATATAGTGCTAATACCGTGAAGCTGACAGATTTGTGAATGCTATCGAAAATCAGTACTGGTAAACTGGGTGTAGTGGTACATGCCTTTAATCCTAGCAGAGGCAGTCAGATCTCTGAGTTGGAGGACACCCTGGTCTCCAGAGTGAGTTTCAGGACAGTCAGGGCTACACAGAAAAACTATTCTTAATAACCCAAACAACAACAACAACAAAAACAAAAACATTGGTGCCCGTTGGGTTATTATTGATGAAGCAGATAAAATGGGAATGACTACTATCTTTGAACCTACAAAAATTTTGAAACAGATTTCAATGAAAATTAAATTGCTGATATTAATCTAGCTAGTGAAGGAGAGGTGAAACTGGTTCTGAATTCTAAAATACAGATGCTGTAGTCAGTAACATGGGAAAAAGTAGATGCAGAATTCAATGACCAACTTGACAGGTGTCTTTTATTATTATTATTATTATTATTATTATTATTATTATTATTATTAATTATTAGATATTTTCTTCATTTATATTTCAGATTTACATTTCCTAGTTTCCTTTCCGGAAACTCCCTACCCCCTCCCTCCTCCCCCTGCCCCCCAACTCACCCACTCCCACTTCCTGGCATTCCCCTGTACTGGGTCATATAATCTTTGCAAGACCAATGGCCTCTCCTCCCATTGATGGCCAACTAGGCTATCTTCTGCTACATATGCAGCTATAGACATGAGCGCTCTCTCTCTCTCTCTCTCTCTCTCTCTCTCTCTCTCTCTCTCTCTCTCTCTCTCTCTCTCTGTGTGTGTGTGTGTGTGTGTGTGTGTGTGTGTGTGTGTGTGTGTGTGATTAGTTCATATTGTTTTTCCTCCTATAGGGCTGCAGACCCCTTCAGCTCCTTGGGTAATTTCTGTAGCTCCTCCATTGGAGGCCCTGTGTTCCATTTTATAGATGACTGTGAGCACCCATTTCTGTATTTGCCAGGCACTAGCATAGCCTCACAGGAGACATCTATATTAGGGTGCTGTCAGAAAAATCTTGTTGGCATATGCAATAGTGTCTGGGTTTGGTGGTTGTTTATGGGATGGATCCCCAGGTGGGGAAGTCTCTGGATGGTCCTTCCTTCAGTCTTAGCTCTGAACTTTTTTTATTATATATTTTCTTCATTTACATTTCAAATGCTATCCCCAAAGTCCGCCATACCCTCCCCCTACCCTGCTCCCCAGCTCTGAACTTTTTGACAGGTGTCTTGATCCATCCTTTTTGTCATCATAGGGTTCATTGATTTTCAACTTACAAGTCCTTCATGTTGGTGAACCTCATAGTGGGTTTAATTTTAATATAACTGTCATTTAATATAAATGTTGTTGTTGTTGTTTGAGACAGTGTTTCTCTGTTTACCTTGCCATCCTGTAACTCACTCTATAGAGTAGGGTGGCCTCCAACTCACAGAGATCTGCTTGCCTCTGTCTCCTGTGTATTGGGAATAAAGGTATGCACTACCATTGCCTGGTTAGTTTTATTGAGAACTTTAAGTAAAAGATTCTGCCAGATACAGTAAAGAAGAAGAAATGGATGATACAGATAGAGACCTAGGAGGTGAAGGTGGATAGAGGCAGGTATGTGGAAATGTATTCAACCCTCAAGTCTCCCTCTAATATTTTTATTCTCTTATTAGTTCTGCATGTCAGATATTTGTTGTGTCTCTCATTGTTGCCATGATAGAGGATTTACATACTAGGAGGGGATCATTTCTCATATTTGTCTAAGTTGCTGCATCTCCTGTGAATGGCTATTTGGATGAAGTTGTTATACTAAACCAGAAGGAGAGAGATGGAAACAGCAGATGTTTATTGGGACAGCCCTTATACCAGCTGTGGGTGTGGCACTGCCTTCCTCAACTATGTGTAGTCATTTATTATCATCCTCTAGAGCCATTCTGTTTGGAGCTATCATGGTTGTTGTTTGCATCTGTGTTCTGTTTGTTTGTATTTTAAATTCTTCCTCTAAATACTTGGCAGAAAGCTGTCAGGTCAGCCCAGCTTCCCTTGTCCCTTGTCGTGCCAACACAGCATCTCATTCTGTACTGAAAAAAAAGTGGATTATGAAGCCTGCAGCTATTGTTTGCCTGGGATGAATTTTGATTTTTGGCTCAATCTTCATTAAAATGTATTTTATCTTCATACTTTTTTGGGGCATTATAAGACCTACTATGTTGCATGATGCTGTTGCTGGCCATTCTGTGCATTTTAACCATCAGTGTGACTACTGTGTGCATATTCTTCCTGCTAAGTGCAGGATTGTAGGTGGCAATGGGCACATTTTCTCTCTGCTGTGTCAACTGAAGCCTATCCTATGCTTACAGGTCTTCCTTTGACTACTATTTAAAGAAAAAAAAAGGATGTATATCTCATTTCAAACCTCATTTTACTGTGGCATTTAGCACAGACCAGAGGATAATATGTGAAGCAATTAATTACATGGGAACACGCTTGTTTGACAGGAAAATCTATACTAATGTGACTAGAGACTAGAAAACCTGAAACTTCAGATGAGACTGTCTTCCATGAGGGTAGAACTTGCACAGAAAAGAAGAATAAACACAAGAAGAGATCTGGCCTTAGGCCTAGGTACTTTTCAGTTCTCTTTCATGGTTTAAAGTAACTTCTATTTCTATTGATCCTGCCTTCTTGCTGACTGCTTTCTCCAGTAGTTCACAGCAAACACTTGGATTTTATGCAGTAGGCATTACTACAACACATGGCTAATCTTCCCAAACTACCTCATTGAAGATGAAATAGACCAGCTCTGTTCAGTAAAAGGGACAGATAGTTTTTTTAAAAAAACATTTGTTCCAATAAAGTAAATATTTCTGAGAAAGGTGAATGCTGAAATTCCACCAGTAGAAACTGTCCTGGCACTTAGCAGTTCTGCTATTTAAAATGATGTTTCATTTCAAGATTTATTTATTTATTTATTTATTTATTTATTTATTTACTTATTATATGTAAGTACACTGTAGCTGTCTTCAGACACTCCAGAAGAGGGCGTCAGAGCTCGTTACAGATGGTTGTGACCCACCATGACTGGGATTTGAACTCAGGACCTTTGGAAGAGCAGTCAGTGCTCTTAACCGCTGAGCCATCTCTCCAGCCCCTGATGTTCCATTTCAAAGATTACTTTTTCCTGTTATATTTACAGCCATTGTTGTACTATGGGAGATTTTAATATATTGAACCTGGGTTCTTTTTGACCTGCTTTGGCCTTTCCCATTTAACCTTTTTCTTTTTTTAGAGAAAAATATTTCTCCATAGCCCTGACTGTTCTAGAACTCAATATATACCAAGCTGCCCTCAAATCTATAGATCCACTTGTCTGTGCTTTCCAAGTGCTGGGATTAAAACGATGTGCCACAACACACTGTTAACTGCATCAATTTGTAAAATAAATAAATAAATAATTTAAAACTATCCATTTCTCAGTGGACTATATCTGCTGTGGCCTTAATATCAGTTGGATTAACCTCATTTATTTATCTTCAAAATATGATAGTATAGAAGTGTTTTTTATTAAACATTTTGAGATTTAAATATAGTACAGTTTAACTGAATGTCTACCATGATTATCTTTCCTGCCCTTCCCCCAAGTTAATTTTATATGTTTTTAGGGTTTCAAGAGCTTTTACATAAAAATGATTAAGAATGAAAGAGGATAAATACATACATGCATGCATGCATACATACATACATACATATCACACATACACAATGTGCTGTAGATTTAGGTTCCTGGATGGATTTGGATGTGCAGGTTGATTGTGGAGGACTTTTTTGGGGGGGATGGTGATCAGTGTAAAAATGTTTAGGGGGCCTTTTACATCTTGCCTACTGTTTATGAAGATTTGGGTTTCTTCAAAACCCAAAAG
Source organism: Mus musculus (assembly GCF_000001635.26). Classification (NCBI taxonomy): domain Eukaryota; kingdom Metazoa; phylum Chordata; class Mammalia; order Rodentia; family Muridae; genus Mus; species Mus musculus. The sequence goes on from NC_000081.6 coordinate 3,181,713, forward strand.
TGGGTTGGTGAGATGGCTCAGCGGGTAAAAAAGCACTGACTGCTCTTCTGAAGAACCTGATTTCAAATCCTAGCAACCACATGGTGGCTTACAACTATTGATAATGAGATCTGACACCCTCTTCTGCTGAGTCTGAATCCAGCTACAGTGTACCTGTGTATAATAATAAATAAATCTTTGGACCAGAGCAAGCAGGTACTGAGTGAGTGGAGTTGACCAAAGGGAGCAGGGTTGACTGGATCGAGTGGGGTTGACTGGAGAGAGCAGAGGTCTAAAAATTTAATTCCCAACAATCACATGAAGCCTCACAACCATCTGAACAGCTACAATGTACTAACATACATAAAATAAATAAATCTTTAAACAAACAAACAAGCAAACAAACAAAAACCCCAAACATATGTGTATGTCATACTTCTTTTGGGAGGGGGTCATTTTCTGAAACTCTTACTGGAGCTAAATTTGCAATTTAGAAAAAAATTTAATTCTTTCAAATCTTTCTAGGATATTTAAGTAACATCTAAAGCATTGTTGCTGTAGAATGTTTAAATAAAATATTCTGATCAAATAGGGAGACGGGGAGAGAAATAATTGAGGGTTTGCAGAAATGGCTCAATGCTTAAGAGCACTGGCTGCTTTTGCAGAGGACCCAAGTTTTATTCCCAGAAACCACATGATAGCTTAAAACTGACCTTAACTCCAATTCCAAGAGAGCTGGCACCTTGTTCTTGCCTCTTTGGCCACAGTGCTCATACACTCAAAATAAATGCATTAAGTACATAAAATACATAAATAAATAAATTACAAAAAGATTCTTGCCTTAATAGGTTACCAGTTTCTTGGGAGACAGATCTATGGGCATGCTTGTGAGGGAGTTCATACATTGGGTTGAGGTGGGAAAATTAAATTTATTCAAAGTGTGGGTGGCAGCATTTCATTGGTTTAGGTCCCTGACTGAATTGACAGAGAGAGAGAGAGAGAGAGAGAGAGAGAGAGAGAGAGAGAGAGAGAGAGAGGAAGAGGAAGAGGAGGAGGAGGAGAAGAAGAAGAAGAAGAAGAAGAAGAAGAAGAAGAAGAAGAAGAAGAAGAAGAAGAAGAAGAAGAAGAAGAAGAAGAAGAAGAAAGAAAGAGGGGGAAGAGAGGAGAGAGAGAGCATCAGCATTCATCTCTCTCTGCTTCTTGATTACAGACACACAGTGATCATACATTTCTTCCCCCTACCCCTGCCCACCACTACTAACACTACATCTTAATATCCTTGATGGACTACTGTCCATCTTTGCAATTGAACTCTGTCTTCCTTAAATTCCTTGTCAGGCATTTTGCTCCTATGATGAGAAATGTGACCAGTGAGATTCAATATGTACTTGAGGCAAAGACTGAATCTTTGGGGCCCTGCTCACTAAGGTTATGACTAGGGAAGCTTTAAAGCGTATCTTAGTTAGGCTTTGCTATGGTACAATATCATGGCCAAAAGGAACTTGGGGAGAAAAGTGTTTATTTCAGCTTACAGTTATAATCCATCATGAAGAGAAGTCAGGACAGAACCTGGAGGCAGAACCAAATGCAGAGACAGGGAGGAATGCTGCTTACTGGCTTGCTCTATATAACATGCACAGCCAGCCTCCTTTTTTATACAACTAGAACCAACTTCTCAGAGATGACATTGCCCACCATAGGCTAGGCCCACCCACATGAACCACTAATCAAGAAAATACCCTACAGATTAACCTACTGGTAATCTAGTCGATTTCTCATTTGAGATTTTCTTTTCTAGCTTGTCAAGTTTGAGAAACAAAATAATAACATCAACAGAAACAAAATCTGACAATGACAGAGGGCTTGTGGAAATTCAAGGAGACTCTAGGTCCATAGTGAATAGCAACAGTTGTAGCCATGGCAACTCTCTTAGTGTGGATTCCATTGCTGTGAAGAGACACCATGGCCACAGCAACTCTTATAAAGGACAACATTTAATTGGAATTGAAGTTTAGTCCATTATCATAATGGCAGAAAGCATGGTGGCATGCAGGCAGACAAGGTGCTGCAGAAGGAGCTGAGAGTTCTACATCTTGATCTTGAGGCAGCAGGAAAGGGAGTGAGTCTCTAGGCCTAACTTGAATTTATGAAACTTCAAAGCCTCCCCTGACCCCACCAATCCATTTCATTTAACAAAGCCACACCCACTCCATCAAGGCCCCACATCCTAATAGTGCCATAGTCTATGAGCCTTTGGGAGCCATTTTCTTTCAAACCACTACAGCAACCTTATTCAGGGGTCTGTATCCCAAAGATGGCAAAAAGACAAATGTAGTTGATCTATTAGCTAAGAATTTGTCATTTGTTATTCTTTTTCATAGCTTTAATTTAATTATTTTACATAATTGTCAGGAATGACTTTTAAGAATTTGATTTTCAGCCAGGCAGTAGTGGTACATGCCTTTAATCTTGGCACTTGGGAGTTGGAGGCAGGTGGATTTCTGAGTTCGAGGCCAGCCTGGTCTACATAGTGAGTTCCAGGACAGACAGCAGACAGGGCTACACAGAGAAACCCTGTCTCGAAAAGGCAAAAAAAAAAAAATTGATTTTCAGTTTATCAATGGGCTACACTGTTGTGGGCCACCTTAGCTTCAGAGACCCCGTCTTGTAATAAAGTCTCCATCTTGGACTTGGCTGTAGTCTTAAGAAGCAGCTAAATTCCAGAAACAACTTCTGGCCCCAGATGTTCCTTATGAACTTAGAATACAACATCTCTTTCTATGCTTTTGTTGGTTAGCACCCAGGCAGGCTTGAAACCCCAACAGCTGCTAAGAAGGCTCAGACTGGCTGGTCTTGATCCAGGCCAAGTTATCAGGGAAAGCCATCTGAGGCACATGACTGCTAATAACCCACTTAGGAAGTCAGATGTGAAAAGCGGTTGGAAACAAACAATACACATGTACCCAACTGGTTGTCCCTACCCAACCTAATTTGTGTTTTCTTGCTTTAAAAGGTTGTTTTCCCCCACCCCACCCTCCGTTTTGGATCCCCAACCCAGCGGTCTCCCTGGTATATATTTCTGAATAAAGATAATTTTGCTGGCTTGTATTTGGTTTTCAGTGGATTATTTCCCAAATTTCGGGACCATAACAGTCCTACCGGCTTTCTTCATTTCTTCCTCGAGGTGAGCGAACAAGTGGCAAGATGGTCTCCTGCAGGTTGAGGGGCCAGACTCTTCTCTTCTGGAGATGCCTGAGGCTTCTTGTGATTCTCAAGGCTGGGGACCCATCCAAGTTGCTCTCCTGCTGGCTTCGGCGTGCTCTGCTCTCTGCATTTGTGTTTCGGACAGGCCCCACTCAGAAGACTACAGGGCTCAGCACGTTGCTAGGTGAAGTTCCAGGGATACCCAGAGAGCTGTCCCAGCTTTGGATACAGAGGGAGTGGCAAGGCAGGAGGACGCCCAGGACACAGGTCTCTCGGGATCACGGACTCTGGTGCCTGTTCTGCAGAATCCCAGGCTTCCCTCACACAGAGTTGGAACCACTGCTCCATAGTGTCCATCTCACAGCAGGTGACAGCCTCCGTTGTGGCTAAAAGCCTTCAGCACTGGCCTTTTGGATACTCTTCCTGAGTAGGTGGGTCTAGGGCCACTGGGGCTCAATGGACAGGTGATTGGAAAACTGGGAGCAGAAAATTGCATCAGAAGGTAGATTATAGAGGAGAACCTTAGGTGCCAGTCGGTTGATCTTCCTATTGAAAACTACTTGGAGGTGGAGGCAGGAGGATCAAAAGTTCAAGGTCATCTACATAAACTGGAGATTAGAGATAAGCCTCGGCTACAAGAGGGTTGTCTCAGACATTAAATCAATCAAGTCAGAGTGATATGTCCCAGTGTTGTTAGAATTAAAGATATATTGTTTGCCTTTCTAGAAGAATGTCTCCTGCCATGTTATCTGAATTCTCCCATCTTTTAATTTGCTTTAACTATGTTTGTAACGGAAGCAAAGATTAAGTTTAATTTTACTGGATTGCAGAGCCTAGATCAATGGTTTGATGTGCTTTTTGCTCTTTCCCAAGAACCCCAGCACCACGTGGCGGCTGATAATAACTATGGGTAACTCTAAGAGGGGATCCGACACCCTCTTCTAGCCTCTTTACACACCACTCACATCTCTCTACATACACACACACACAGGCAGGCAAAACGTCCATACACATAAAACAGTTTTTAAAAATGTTACAGAAATGCATTCATGGAAAACTCTGATAGTAGAAATTAACATTTGGAGAATTCTGTCAAAAAAAAACAAAACAAAACTTGCCTTATTATTGCTGTTATATTTCCACAGTTTACACTAAATCTGAATGAAAGCAGTATAAGATGGGAAGGTGTGATGGCTATTCATCTGGAATTAACTAAAACTCAGTTGGCTGGGACAGCATGAGATTTTTATTGATTGAATCTCTTGAGGTAAAGATTGACTCTAAATCCAGATCTTTTGAGATGGAAAGATAAAGCTTTAATCTAAACCATACATTTAGATGATAGCCAAGGGGACTTGCTCTTTGCCTGCCCTCACTCTCTCTGGCAAATTCATTCCTTCATTGGTTTTAGAGCCTTGTGAGATGAATAACTACTGGATTCTTGAACTTTCCAGTGTTGGAATAGTCAGAAAATAGCTTGTGAGCCACTCTAATAAATCATCTATGTGATATAAATTAATTATACTCTATTATTATATGATGTAATAATACACAATATATGATGTATATAATAAAACACACACACATACAAACACACATGTATTCATGCTATCAGTTGTAATTCTCTAGAGGATCCTGACTAATACAGAAGGATTTGGATTCTTTCTCTAAGTGAATTAGTGTTCTCTTCATAACTGTGGTGTGATTTAACACACAACCATCCATATGAAATAGTCCACCAACAAAAATCATTAACTGAATTTCATGGATCCAAAATCTTTGTTTAACATTGTCTGCTTAGTTTCAGCATTTCAGAAGTACAAGGTGATATCCTTTCCAGTGCTAGACATTGTGGTCAAAGTCTCACACAGAAAGATGAAGAATGAACAATTCCCAGACCTTAGGTCTACAAAGATCAGTGGGAAGCCCACAGAGTCATTTAGTTAATGGCATCTGCAGTGCTAGTTCCACAAGGTTATCATGGAGCTAAAAACCGTCACTAGTCAATGCCATTGCAAAGTCACAGCACCACATTCTAAACAGATGCTTATGTGTCTGTGTACAGACCTACTGGCCTTTCAGTTCAATAAAAGCATGGCACACAGAACACATTTATGTAGAGTTCATAGTACTTGATGGTGATAACAAACACTTCAGTGGCTTACTCTACCTAATAGGCACTTCTCTTGTTTCTGTGACAAAAAAAAAAAAAAAAAAAATACCCAACTACTGTAATTTAAAGAATGAAAGGGTTACTTTGGGTCACAGTTTGAGAGTGCCAATTCATCATGGTGGGGATGCCATGGCTTCAGGACCATGAGGCAGCTGTTCACAATCCCATGTCTAGTCTGAAAGCAGAAAGTTGACTTGATTGTTTTCTTCTTTTTATTCAGTCAGAGACCCAAGCCTTTTGGATGATGTCAGCACAGTCAGGATGTGTCTTCTGCCTTAAGCTAAACTTGTGGGAAAACCCTCATAGGCTAGACACTCCAAAAAATATGTGTCTTTCTGTCCCCGGTAGTTTGAGACTATGTAGATTTGGCTATCCTGAAACTCACTGTCTTAGTTAGGGTTCTCTAGAATCAAATAACTTACAAAATGTCTTTCTATATTAAGGGAGTTTATGGTAATTACTTACAGTCTGTAGTCCAATTAACCCCACAATGGGGAGCTGTGAACAGGAAGTCCAAGAATCTAAATGTTGCTCAGCCCCACCAAGCTAGTAGTTTAACCTGATCTTCTGTAGAAATAGGGTCCAAAAGATGTGCTGGCTAGTAACTGCAAGCAGTTGAAGAAGACTGAACATTCCTTCTTCCAATGTCCTTTTTAAGTCTCCAGCTGAAGTTGTGGCCCAGATTAAAGGTGTGTACAACCAGGCCTGGATCTAAAACTTGCTTTGTCACAGGCTGATCTTGAAATCAGAGATCTGCTTGCCTCAATCTCCTGGGATTAATGACATGTACTACCTTGCCTAGGGCACAGTTTGAATGGGGTGAATGGGAGGGGTGGAAGAAATAAGAAGGCAGAAATGATCGAATTATATTTTAATGAATATATATATATATTATATGTACTGGTTTGTATATGCTTGGTTCAGGAAGTAGCACTGTTGGTGTGGCCTTGTTAGAGTAGGTATGGCCTTGTGATTTTGGGCTTTAATACCCTTGTCCTAGCTGCCTGGGAGCCACTATTCTGCTAGCACCCATCAGATGAAGATGTAGTTCCTCCTGCACCATGCCTGCCTGGATGCTGCCATGTTCCCACCTTAATGATAATGGACTGAACTTTTGAATCTGTAAGCCAGCCCCAATTAAATGTTGTCCTTTATAAGACTTGCCTTGATCATTGTGTCCTTTCACAGCAGTAAAACTCTAAGACAGAAATTGGTACCAGGAGTGGGGTATTGCTGGGCTAGGCCTGACAATGCTTTTGTCTGAAAGAATGTAGATTTGGGGACTTTGGATTTGGAAAACAGTGGAATGTGTTAAATGGGGTTTTAATGGGCTATCTAAGTAAAGATATGAAAGACTGTTGCTGAGAGTGATTTGTACTGTGCAGACCTGGCCCAAGAGGGTTCAGTGGGGAAGAATTTCAATATGTGGCCTAGAGACTGTTTTTGTGGTATTTTGGTGAAGAATGTGGCTGCTTTTTGCCCTTGTCTAAAGAGTCTACCTGAGTAAAGAGATTTATATTAATTAAATTGACAAAGGAAGTATCAAAAAAAAACCACCAAACAAACAAACAGAAGTGACTTTGTTCTCTAGTTAAGTCTCATGAAGAGCTTTTGACCAAGCTTAGCAAGCTGAGAAAGGGAAAATATAAAATGTATATTTCGAGTATTAAAGGGGCACCAGGAAGTGAAATAGAGCTGAATCCTGTGTTCAAGGATATTAAATTGAATTAAGTGAGTGGGACTTTGGGGCAAGATCTCACTCCGCTAAGTTTAGGTCGAGTCAAAAGTGCAAGTGCAAGCTTTAAATCCTAGGAGGCAAAGACAAGCAGATCTCTGAGTTCAAGGCCAGTCTAGAGCATGTTCTAGGTGAAGAAAATCTTAAATCCAGGCATGGTAGTACACACCTTTAACCCCAGCATTACAAGAGACAGAGCCATGCAGATCTCTTGGATCAAGGTCAGTCTATAGAACAAGTTCCAGAAAAGCCTCACTTAGGCAGTGCGTGAGTTGGAAAACAGAAAGCTGGTAATAGAATAAGGGGCAGGGGCATGTTCCTGCCCCAGCAAGCAGTAAACATGGCAGTTTCAACCATGTGGCTCTGGCTTTAGAGTGAAAAATAGGAGGGACTACTGGAACAATTGACGCTGGTTAGCTGGAGCTGGTGATTACGAACAGACCAGCATCATTGAGGTGAAATCTTTTGGGAAGGGTTTGCTGAGAGAAAAAAAAAAAAAGCTGTATTCCAGAGATAGCCAAGGTTGTACCTTGTGCTGGAGCTGTACTTGGTAATGTAAAAGAGTCACAGAGGTGGTACTGGTTTTGAAGCATGAAGGGGTTATGAAGAACAGCTGAGGCTTGGCACTGTGAGAGGTCATGGAAGGCCATTTGGTGAAGGTACAGCCTCAGTTGCAGTTGACAGTTCGGGACTGACTGGGTTATGCCAAGAAGCTGAGGCTTGGCACCATGAAGAGACCCTATGAGAGGCTGTTGGGAAGCCTAGCTACAGTGGAAGACCCCAGTGTATTGTCGATGCCAGTACCATGGGATGATCACCAAGAACAGCAGTACAAGTGGAGTGGCTCAACTGAGCTTATAGTGCTACAGAGGGCAGAGCTGGAGAAATGATGCCAGCCATTTGGAGGAGCCTAGAAGATCATGTGTGGATCCCAGACATTGAAACAGAAAGCTGTAACATTGAAGTCCCCAAGATTTTTGAGATGCCAGAGCCAGAGTTTATCTCCTGAGGAAAGCTTCTAGCAGGGAACAGAACCAGCTCAGGAGAAGATGTTTGTTGCTGTTAACAAAGATTAAAAAGGAGTTGGAGATTTGATAACTGCTTTGACATCAGACATGGAGATGCAGAATTTGGAGTTTGCACAGCTGTTTTCCTATCTTGATTTAGAGATTACAATTAAGTGATTTAATGGATCTCAAAAGACACTTTGAACTTTGGACTTTTGACATTGTTGATACTGCTATAGACTGTGGAGACCTTTCAAGTAAGTTGGACTAAATATATTTTGCATTATTCTGTATTTACATATGACCCTAATAGACACATGTGTTTGAACAAGCCTATGGGGGTCAGGGAGTGGAATGTGATGGTTTGTGGATCCTCAACCCAGGGAGTGGCACTGTTGTGAGGTGTGGCCTTGTTGGAGTAGGTCTGGCTTTGTGCCGTGTGGGTTTTGATACCCTTGTCCTAGCTGTCTGGAAGCAAGTATTCTGCTAGTAGCCTTCAGATGAAGATGTAGAACTTTCAGGTCCTCCAGCTCCATGTCTGTCTGGATACTGCCATGCTCCTACCTTGATGATAACGGACTGAACCTCTGAACCTGTAAGCCAGCCAGTCTCTTAGTTAGGATTTTACTGCTATGAAGGGACACTATGACCAGGGCAAGTCTTATAAAGGACAACATTTAATTGGGGCTGGATTACAGCATAGCCAGGGCTACATGGAGAAAATTTTTCTTGAAAAAACAAACCAGAAAGGGTAAAGCAGAGTAGTTGCCTACAAGGACAAAGTCATCTAATAAAACAATTCTCAGGACATAGTCCCGTTTACAGGCCTTAAACAACACATGATGTTACTTGTAATTGTTACCTCAATCATATGGAATCATTACAGCTGAAGTGGACTAAAAGTAGTTTAAGAGAGAATGCCGTGGGTACTTGGAAGCTGAGGGAGACAGACATGTCTCAATCTGTTGTACCAAGAAACATTCGAGAGTCCCCAAAGACCAGTTAGGGTCTCTTTATTTGCAAGCTCAAGTCTGGGCTTACTCACCGCCAATCCACAGGACAGTTTGGTGAGGCAGCCCCGTACTCTCCTCTGGACAAGGTTTTATAGGGAATGACAAGCAAGGGGTAAGTGTTTCTAGCCTGGCAAACATCTAATTGGGGGAGGGGGACTATTATGGCCTTTAACATAATTGGCTGCTGCTGGGAGCCAAACCATAAACTTAACTTCTGCTTTCCTCCTGATTGGTGGTTGTCAGGAATTGAAGTGCCAAGGGTAGGCCTGTAGCCTGGAGGTTGAGATTTGTTGGGAGTAACCTGGAAACTGATGCCAGGTACTGGCCTATTAGTTAACTAGAGTTCAACCTTAGGTTGGGTTCCCTAAGATAGAGTCTGAACCCAAGATCTGGTCTCTCAAACCCAGTGAATGATAGTTCAAGTCTCCTGGAAAGACGCTTGTTTTGTGGGAGTCTTGCAGGTAATAGAATCAGCCTGGGCCACCAGTATTGAGTCACCAAACAGATACCTCTGTGTTCCATCACAGGATGCTCTGTGTTCTGAAATGGTCAGGGTTATATGCAAGAGAAGGGAGAACAAACTAGGGATAGAGAGCACATAATAAGAATAGCAGCAGCCAGAGAAGGAGCCTAGCATAATGAGACTAGCCTGATTATAAGGAGGATGAGTAGCTAGGGGTAGGCAAGGGCCAGGTGACTTATATGTGTGGTGTTTAAATGTATAACAAGTACTCATGAGGAGGGCTGAAATGTCCTGAAGACTAGCAGGTACCTTTATATACTGATAGATGCTATGGATATATGTTAACTGAGGAGCCATATGTCCCTTTTGCAGGAGGTAAGGGAAATGGCAACGGCTTCACAAGCTCCTGAGTGACAGGTTTCAAACCTGGAACAAATGGTCAACTGAGTTACCCACCATCATATTAAAGCAGCCCTGGCCATCAGGTTCTCCCTGCATTTTTCAGTTCCTGCCTATTACAGGGTTCTCCTGATTGGCATACCCCACCCCCAATGCTAAACTACTCCAGCCCAGGTATTGGGCTGCCCTCCCTGCAGCTGTCATCCTCTGTGTAATACAAACATTTTGGTTACCTATTCTTTTTCATGTACTCTCTGGGTCAGTCTCTAGGCCTGGGTGCCCCTCTTGGGTATCATCCCCTATCCTCCCCATCCCCTCCAGCCCAGCTCAGTTTGATCATGATTCTCTGTACTTTCCAGATATCTCTTCCTTTTATCTATAATAAATATTCTTCTCTGTCATACTTAATTAGCTAATTGATTAATAGTTTTGGTTTAAATGACAGAAATGCTCCTATAGTCAAGGTTGAATTCACTTTTGGATATTTGAACTAACTTTTGGGGTTGGAGGAAATGGAGGTTCCTTTGGACCTGACGGTCCTATGCTTATGCAAGGAAGCCTAGTGATACTGGAGTCCCAATCATTGATTGCCTAAAGAGAAGAATTACTCAATGAAGGCAATTTAAACTTTGGTTCAATGTTGAGGAAAGTAAAGAAATTCAATGCCTTCTGGGATAGACTGGAGCTACAGTGGAGAATCTGAAGTACTACTAGACCAGAGTGACTAGACTAGAGTGAGGAGAGCTCTTTCTCGGAACACTCGACAAATATCCATCTGCTCCATGTGTGTGGCTGGGGCTTGATCTCAGGGCCTGTCTTGTGCTCACTAAGCCTCAGCCTCACCACTGAGATGCCTTCCCACATTCTAACTCTTATTTTGATACCACATCTCACTGTGCAGCCCTGGCTGTCTTGGAACTCACTATGCATATCTGCCTTTGCCATGTCTTCCTCCCAAAGTCTGATTTATAAATGCTTGTTTAAAAATTGATGGACTTTACAGTAGAAAATGGATTTGGGCTTGGGGTGTTGGTGCCTGTCTTGATCCCAGCACTCAGGAGGCAGAGGTTAGTGGATCTCTGAGAGTTTGATGCCAGCCTGGTCTACAGAGTGAGTTCCAGTCCAGTCGGCTTCATAGAATGACCATGCTTCAGACAGAATGAAACAAAACCAAAAAAGAATGGATTTTAATTGAGTTCCCAAGTCATAAAACAGATTTGAATTTAGGCACAATCAAGGTGTCTATTTGTGTGTGTATACATTTGCCTGTGCACACATGTATGAAGAACACATGTTGACATCAGTTATCTTCCTATGTTGATGTCTGCCTGCCTTTTGTTTTTTCTTTTTGAGATCATGTCTTTAATTGAACTGAAAGTTGCCATTGGCTAGGGTGGCTGTGAGCTCTCAGAATATGCCTCTCTCAGCCCTTTTTCCAGAGAGCCACAGCTACAGTGAGCCCACCTCATTACTTGGGTTCTAGGGATATAAACAGATTTTCTGGATTCATCCTTCACTGAGCCAGCAATCAAGACCTCTAATTTTAAGTCTTCTGAAATTATGAAAAGATTTTTTTCCTTCTCAGTCAGCTCACACATTTTGTGTGGAAAATTCAGACATGTGATTAAGCTACTTGATATGGAATTTTTTTATTGGATATTTTCTTTACTTACATTTCAATGTTATCCCCTTTCCTGGCTTCCCTCCCTCCTGAAAACACCCTATCCCATCCTCCCTCCCCCTGCTTCTATGAGGGTGTTCCTCCACTCATCCACCCACTCCCACCTCCCCACCCTCAATTCCCCTACACTGGGGCATCTATTGAGCCTTCATAGGACCAAAGACCTCTTCTCTGATTGATGCATGACAAGGCCATCCTCTGCTATATATGCAGCTGGAGCAATGTGTATTCCTTTATTGATAGCCTAGTTCCTGGGAGTTCGGGGGGGGGGGAGTCTGTTGGTTGATATTGTTGTTCATCCTATGGGGTTGCAAACCCCTTCAACTCCTTCAGTTCTCTCTCTAACTCCTTCATTAGGGACCCCATGCTCAGTCCAATGGTTGGCTGCGAATATCTGCCTCTATTGGTAAGGCTCTGGCAGGGCCTCTCAGGAGACAGCCATATAAGGCTCCTTTCAGCATGCATTTCTTGACATCCACAATAGTGTCTGGGTTTGGTAACTGTGTATGGGGGTTAATCCCCAGGTGACAGCAGATGCTGGTGAGGATGTGGAGAAAGAGGAACACTCCTCCATTGCTGGTGGGATTGCCAGCTGATACAACCATTCTAGAAATCAGTTTGGTGGTTCCACCAAAAATTGGACATAGTACTACCTGAGGATCCAGCTATACCACTCCTGGGCATATACCCAGAAGATGTCCCAACATGTAATAAGGACACCTACTCCACTATGTTCATAGAAGCCTTATTTATAATAGCAAGAAGCTGGAAAGAACCCAGATGTCCTTCAACAGAGGGATGGATACAGCAAATGTGGTATTAAAAACTCAGCTATTAAAAACAACAAATTCATGAAATTCTTAGGCAAATGGAAAGAACTAGAAAATATCATCCTGAGTGAGGTAACCTAATCGCAGAAGAACACACATGGTATGCACTCAATGATAAGTGGATATTAGCCCAAAAGCTCCAAATAACAAGGATACAAATCACAGACCACCTGAAGCTCAATAAGAAGGAAGACCAAAGTGCGGGTGCTTTAGTCCTTCTTAGAAGGAGAACAAAATACTCACAGAAACAAATAGAAAGATAAAGTGTTGAGCAGAGACTGAAGGAAAGGCCACCCAGAGACTGTCCCTTGATATGGCAATTTTAAAAAAGAGTTAGAAATATTACTTGTTTGCATTGGAATGTCTTCTACATAATAAATGAACTAGAGCTATGTTTTTGATGAAACCACCAATAATAATAATGGATTGTTGGGACGTAATTGTGCATTAGTGTAAGAAGACATATAAGATATGGTTTAGCTGGTTGAGCACTAGTATCTTTGCTGTTAGATCTGTACTTTGTGTGTTAATAAGTATTAATATTGTAGGTCTTTTATTCTCCTGTAGTGATTTTTGTCTCTGAAGATTATTGCTTCAGTCTGCTCACCAGGCCTAGTCCTGGAAGCTTCTAGCCTCTGTAAGATAGTACCTAGGTCTAGAATCTTTCCAGCTTCTGAGACTTATTGCTGAATGAACCTACCCTTTGTTGCTGTTTCTGAATGCTCATTGGCCAGTTTAACTCAGCTATTCTGGCTCAAACTCCTCTCCAGGCTAACTGATTCAATCTGGCTTCTCTCTTGGCCTCTGACTAAACAGCTCTGCTTGGCCTCTAAAACCTATCTCTGTGCAACTGTCCTGGTAAAACTGCTTCCTCTCTCTTTCTCTGTGCTGTTCCCTTAAGTAGCTTCCCTTTCTTCTCTCTTTTTGTGAGAGTTGGGAATATTCTATTCTGTCAAATCTTTCTCTGATTCATCACTTTGTCTGCCACTCAGATAGAAGTCAATTTCAAATGTGGATGCTTCCTTCTAACTAATGTTACCTTCATTGTTTGGGATTAAAGGTGTATACTAACGGTGTGTCTAGCTAGTGGAATTAAAGGTTTATGCTAAGACTGAGCCATACCACAACCAGAAACAGTTTCTCCCCCACCCCCAACAATTAACACAATCTCAGGGTTCACAGCATGATCAAATATCCTGCAACAAAGTAAAGAGTGAATTTTCAAGTGCCCCAAACAACCCAGAGGAGAAGGTAAACAGGAAGTGCTCAGGGTGTTTTATAACACATTCTAGAAGAAGTTTAGGAAAATAATTCACATAGAAAATAATTGTGAGTTTATTCTCCAAAGACAGCAATGTCCTAAGAGAAATCAAAACCAAACCAAACCAAAAACAAAAGACGAGAGAAGAAAATCAGCTCTTCTTTCCAATGCAACACTTCAAAATATACTCTCCTTTTGTGGAAGAGGCCCAACTGTTATGACATATTGCTACTCAATTACATATAAACTTCCCTTGTAATACATTTTCTCAAATGCTAAATTTTCTGCATCCTAAATTTTTTTCTTTTAATTTTAAATTGCCATTTGTTGTTTTTGAACATTCTGTATTCTCGTCCTCTGCTACAGGACACATTACATTGTCTAAGACTTTTAGAAACTTCCACTTGTCTTATGCACTTTTACTTTTACAAATGTTAATTTTGCCTATAAGCATGTTCATATACATAAAGATGAGAGTTTTATATACCTGTATTTGTGAAAAACAAAAAAAAAGTATTTTCTATCTTGCTTCTTTGGGCATCAGCATATGCAGTTGTAACCCACTGAAAAGTTTGAACTATTTCATCAAAAGGTTCAGAGTGAGCCAGGTGAGGTGGTGCATGCCTGTAACCCCAGCACTTGGGTGGTGGATGCAGGACAGTCATGAAAATGATGAGTTGAAGGTTATCTTCAGCCATGTAACAAGTTTGAGGTCAGCCCAGGCTACATGAGACCCTGTTTCAAAACAAAGCACAAACAACCTTGGTGGTAGCACAACTTGAAATTCCAGCAGTTAAGAGACAGACAGTAGAAGCAATAAGATTTGAACTTTGAGGTTAGCCTAACTGAATAGTGGTGCTATGTCTTAAACAAAACAACTCCTTCCATGACAGGATTTCAGATGATCTTGCTTGTACAATTGATTGTGATGCCTACCTTCCACCCCCAGTAACTGACAATCATTTATACATTTTGCTTTTTAACCTGTTGTACTAGCTGGTTTTGCGTGTCAACTGGACACAAGCTGGAGTTATCACAGAGAAAGGAGCCGCCTCCCTTGTGAGATCCAGCTATAAGGCATTTTCTCAATTAGTTATCAAGGGTAGGAGGGCCCCTTGTGGGTTGTTCCATCCCTGGGCTGGTAGTCCTGGGTTCTAAAAGAAAGCAAGCTGAACAAGCCAGGAAAAGCAAGCCAGGAAAAGCAAGCCGGTAACTAATATTCCTCAATGGCCTCTACATCAGCTCCTGCTTCCTGACCTGGTTGAGTTCCAGTCCTGACTTCCTTTGGTGATAAACAGCAGTGTGGAAGTGTAAGCTGAATAAACCCTTTCCTCCCCAACTTGCTTCTTGGTCATGATGTTTGTGCAGGAATAGAAACCCTGACTAAGACACCTGTTGTAGGGTGTTCACCAGAAAAGACAGTTTGGACATGGGTTTAGATGAATAAAAAGCCCTTATTAGCCAGCTGGTGACAATAAAGGTTTTTCAGAATCCTAGTGTAGCCCCAAGCCTTTCTTGGGGTGAATTTTTAAGCACAGACCCTTGTTTTGGATTGACATAATTTAGTTAACAAAAACAGTTAGTCAGAAGGGAAACTATAGAAGCCGAAAAGCAAGGTTAGTACACTTAGAGATGTTCCTGAACTATATGGACATTGATGGATTAAGCCTTTCTTTGTTTTAGTTTCAGCAAGTGGTAGTCTTCATGCTGAATTTTACTTCATGATGGTACTTCCATCATGGAGTCAGCTGTGCTAAGGATGGTGCCCTGTTACATACGTATGACTTTAAGCATTTAAAATTAAAAGGAAGTTTTTTTCTAGATATTTAGAAAAAAATTGGCTTCAAATTTGTGGCCATCTTCTGGCATCTGTCTCCCAAGTGCTGGGATTAGAGGTATGGTTCACCATCCCCAGCCTTTGTTTGTGTTTTGACAGAGCCCTGCTATCCAGGCTGACCTGGAAATTGAGCTCTACTTTCTTGACTCAGTTTCCCGAATTCTGGAGTTTTGACCACTTTTTAAAAATGAATTTGAACAATCTGCTTATATATTTTTTTCATTGTGGATCATTTCCCTTCATGCTTGAACTTGCAAAAAATGCTATGCTATTATTGTCTATTTTATGTTTACAGTGGTTTATGAGATTTTCTGTCTCTTTATGTTCTGTATCTTTGTTGTTGTTTTTATTTTGCCTTGTTTTGTTTTGTTTTGTTTTGTTTTGTTTTTTGCTTGTTTGTTTTGAAATGGTGCCTTACAGTGCATTCCAGTCTGGTTTTAAATGTGTGATCTCCTGAGTCTTGGGATTACAAATGTGTCTCACCACTCTGGGCTTAACATTGTATCTAAATTAATTCCTATTAAAAATCAGCTAACTCTTTTAAAAAAAAATTGACATATAAATAGAAACAAATCTTTTGAAATAAAAAATTCATTTTCAGGTTAAAATTTCTTGGGGGGTATTTTTAGTTTTTATATCTACATACCTGGCAATAGATATTATGATGGCTTTTTTTTTCAGAGTTTCTCTATGTAGTTCTCACTGGTCAGGAACTTGCTCTGTAGATCAGGCTGGCCTCGAACTCAGAGATCCTCCTGCCTCTGCCTCCTGAGTGCCACCACTGACTGGCCTTATTATGTATGGCATTTTCAAACAAAGTGTTTTGGGTGGTTTTCTTTCCCTTTCATCTGCTACACTCAGCCCCTCTATTTTCAGAACTTTGGGTCTTTGAGTTTTTCAGTATTTGAGATTGTAACATAAGCCTTAGAAATGTATAGTATTTCATTCCTGCTTTTCAGTGTCTTTAGTTTCAAATCCATATTTGTCACAGTATAGTCTTGAACTTGGAGTGACTCTGACTTGTCCTAGTTCTAGATAACTCCATCTAGTGCCTCCTGGCTGGCCCCACCCCCAACTCCTGATAACATTCTTTACAACCATACCTGCAGTTTCTGCAGGTTCATGGCTTTATAACATGTAGAAAAAGTTTTAATCAGATAAAACATTTGAAACCCCGGTTAATGGAAGCATCTGCTTCTTGGCCTGCCTCTGTGGTTTTGGCTACTCTGCCTCCTCTCGGGGATCAAGAGTATTTTATAGTGTCAGCTGGCTCTTCAAGCCTTGGCAAACAAGACTCAATAGGGCCATCACTGAG
This sequence comes from Mus musculus, assembly GCF_000001635.26. Lineage (NCBI taxonomy): Eukaryota > Metazoa > Chordata > Mammalia > Rodentia > Muridae > Mus > Mus musculus. The sequence continues at coordinate 3,198,610 of NC_000081.6, forward strand.
TGACATTCTCTTGTGTCTGGTATAGGAACAACATTAACACTTTGTCATTTCTTTCTCTTTCTTTTTTCTTCCCAAATCCTTCTCAGTGTATTCTCTGACCTTTTGGCACTAATATCGTTTCCTCTTACATTATTGTGGAACCCAGATCTCTGGTTGTTCTTGAGGTTGTAAAAAACGATCTACAAGAAGAGCTGAGTTCTAAACCAAAAAGTGAGAGTTGAGAGCAAGAAATAGCAATGGTTGATCATACAGCATGCCCCCTCTCATAAGAACTGTGGAAACACTGCATCCTCTCAGACCATCTGCTCCCATTTCTGCTGCTTTTCTCACTGGTGTGAAAAAGAGGAAGAAGGGTCTATTTTACTTCAGTTTCAAGGATACTATGATGATGTGGTCCTATGGACTTGTGCACATTATCACTGTATGGGAAGTGTGTGGTGGAAGAGAGTTTTCATGGCAAACCAGAAGCAGGGGATGGGGATTATAGGGGTATATATGATCACAAGGATGATCTTGTGTTTGTCCTTCAGCTGGCTCCTCCCTGTCATGTACTACCGCAGACCCTCTGGGCCCCTTTGTCTGCGTGGAACAGGTCTCTAGTCGCAGGTGGGCAAAGCATTGGATGAGGCGACACACAGGAGAGGTTGTATAGAATCTGAATGTAATTTGTCAAATTGAGCATCAAACTTTTTATACAGAAGGAAGTTGGGTGACACACCAGCAAGGTACAAAGAGGTTACTGGATTCTTACATAAAACAGAGGAATACAAACACAGAAGTTCTAACAGGAACCACCTGGGATAGAATTCATTGTTAACAACTGGGATCAACAAGAGTTCCACCGAAGATTCACTTAATCTTAGAAGCCAGGATCAAGGGCTTCATGCCCTTGCCATAGGCCCTATTTTAGTCTATTGTATAGTCCACCTTTCCCTTAGGCCATTGAAAATACGTGTGTATGGGTGTAACTCAGCTATCTATAGTTCTAAGTATCTATTCTGGTTCCTCTTTAGGTCTCAAACTTCCTTCTTCCTAGATGATGGTAAATTCCTGTGTAGGGCAGTGACTTAGCTTTTATTCAAAGTGATAGTGTAATACTAATACAGAGGCAATTCTGAATGTCACTGAATAGCAACATTCTTACTGAATTCCAAGCCCATGGTCTGATCAAGAACTTTCTAGGACTGTTGGAACACTGGTGAAGGCTTAGCTATGTCAGAATTCAGTCTTAAAAGGCACTTATAATAGGATAATACTAAAAGAGAGCACGTGGATCCACATACACCAGACTAACACGGGAATGGAATATTAATGTACGGGTTAGAGAGGACGCCAGACTCCAGGAGGTGAGTTTCCGTGAAACTCTTTGCCTTGTGAGTAGCTTCCAAGCCTCTCAGCCTGTCAAGATGACTCGACCAGAGTGCGTGGCAATGTATCACCTCTCAAAAATGCTATAATACTATGAACTCATCTGGGATTAACCTGTTCTTTAGTCAGAGTCTTCATCCTCTACTTGTCTCCAGAAATGCAATCACAGATTTACCTACTGGGGAATCAATGTAGACTTTTTTCTTGCTTGGTTTTTCAAGATAGGTTTCTCTGTATAACCCTGGCTGTCCTGGAACTTGATTTGTAGATCAGAACTCAGAGATTCTCCAGCTTCTGCCTCTCATGTGCTGGGATTGAAGGCATGCACTACCACTGCCCATCAACCTAGTCTCTAAATCCAACCTAGTTTCTAAGTCCAAGGAAGTTGATAAGGAAGGATTACTCTCTAAGCAGCTTACAGTATGAGCAGCTCTCTGCTACTTTTCAGTAAGGAGTAGCTTTTCTAGTTCTAAATTATTTAAATCGAAATCCATCTTGAGGAGATGCGGGAAGCGGGTGCGGCCGCATGGGCCAAGATGGCGCCCTGTTTCATTGTCAGGCCCCGTGAACCGCACATGTTTACTGACTTGCCCGGACATGCGCAGTGAAACTGCATGCGTAAGCTGCCTGCCAAGCTAGACTATTCCTCGTGATCCAGATCTTTCAACCTATCTGTGACCAACCTGAGCTCATGCCTGGAGCGTGTGTAATTTTGATTGGATGAGGTGGTGTGGAGTGAGATGAGGTCAGTTGCTGTGAGAATAGGATAATTGCCCTTGTCCTAAGTGTAACCTACAGATCATTTAAAGGATATTTATTGATGCTTTAACTCTGTCCTCTTTTGAAAGGCCACAGTCAGTTTTACAGACATCCCAGCAAGTGGGTTATTCTGCTTTTTCTACCAATCCTGTTAGCATCTACAAATCCTCAAAGGCCGCCTAGAGGGATTTCAGCCCAGAGCATTGGTTCTCAACCTGGCATCTGAATAACCCTTTCACAGGGGCCCCATATCAGATATTCTATGATTTATAACAGTAGCAAAAATTAGAGTTATGAGTTAGCAACAAAAATAACTTTATGGTTGGGAGATCACCACATGAGGAACTGTAAAGGCTGCAGCATTAGGAAGGTTGAGAACCACTGGCCTAGAGCTTCTTGCTCCAAACTTACATACATACAATCTTGACCTTTTAAAAGCCAACTCCTCAAACTGAAGGGGTTTGCAACCCCATAGAAAGAGCAATAATATCAACCAACCAGACCCCTTAAGGTTCCCAGAGACTAAACCACCAACCAAAGAGTACACATGGGAGGGGGGGGACCCATGGCTCCAACTGCATATGTAGCAGAGGATGGCCTTATTGGGCATCACTGGGAGGGGAGACCCTTGGTCCTGTCAAGGCTTGATGCCCAAAGGTAGGGGAATGTTAGGGTGGTGAGGCAGGAGTGGATGGACAGGTAAGGGTGCACCCTCAAAGAGACAAGGGGGGGGAGGAGGGGGGATTTCTGAAGGGGAAACTGGGAAGGGGGATAACATTTGAAATGTAAATAAAATAACCAATAAAAAAATGGGAAAAAAGAGGCCAATTCTTCAGTGGGTGAATAAAGAGAAGGCTTTAATCATCATGAACAACTTCAACCAGAATCATGACAATTCTGCATCAAGCTAAGAGGAAATTTTCTCAACAGACCTTGCATGAGACCTACACTGGTGTTTCTCTGGCTCCTTCCAGGAATGGATTGAAGGAAGTCATGCTGTAAGATATTCACAAGGCTGAGGTTTCACTCCTTTCCAGGTGCCTTCCTGATACAAGCCTTCATTTCCAACAGTTTCTGGGGGCAACCTGGGCTTCAGGAAATATGCAGGACATCTTTCCACCTCTGTGGATAGTGTCCTCTTCTGACTAGTTCAAGGCCCATCGAGTCCTATTACTACAATTCAGGTCACTGCTGGAAAGTGATTAAGAACACTGTCTGCTCTTACAGAGGACCCATATTCAATTCCCACCATCTGCAAGGCACTTCTGAACACTTATAAATCCACTTCCAGGGGTATCTGATGCCCTCTCCCTTTCTCCCCAGAGAGGGTGGGGTATGACTGGGTACCTGGGTATCCCCCAACCTTGCTACATCAAGATTCTGCAGGGTTAGGCATATCCTCTCCCACTGAGGCCAGAACACTCATATTAGGCTCCGTAATTAACTCTCTCTTATTCCCTTTCACGGGAATGAATGCTGTGTTTTGCATGAACAAATTTCTACTTTCTCACTGTACACTCCTAATATACCCAGATCCCAAGTCACAGGATAGGCCTGACTCCTCCTCCACCCTTTTTTATTTGGAAACAAACATTCCCTCATCCTTGCCTTTGAGGAGATGCTTATCTATCCTTAAGTTTGCTAATCATGACCTGGATACCAAGGCAAGTTGGTCTGAAGACATTTGAACAGTTCTCCAATGCTACCACCAGGTGGCACAATCTAGCCAGATCAGAGCCCTTGTAAGCAAGTCTTTGTAAGGCTTGCTAAGTATGTAATAGGAAATGGTGTGTCAACTACAAAATAATTTGCATAAGAAGGCTTTAGAAAAGATTTTCAGTATATTTTAAAGCATACTAAGTTGTTAAATTTTATTGATAAAAGTATATACTTATTAGATATTTAGTTTTTGAGGTGGGACGGCAGTCACAAACAATGTTTTATAAAGTTTAGAATTTATAAATTTATATCTTCTAATTTTACAGGTATTATTTATATTTAATATGTTGTTATACAATATATAAATTTACATGTTATCTATTTATATATTATATAATACATAAAATATAAAATTATATATTTTTACAAAATATAAATCATAAAATAAGGTTATATAAATCAGTTCTTGTTTGTCAATATGTTTTGAACTCTTTTTTGTTTATTTGTAATTGCTATTTTTGTGTGTATGATATATATGTGTGAGCAGGCACGTGTGGAAGTCAGGTGCCCGCTGATCTCTTCTTCTACCTGGAGCTTCTGAGTTCTAAGGACAAAACTCAAGTCACCAGCCTTACACTGTTGGGTGACAAGCACTTTTACCTGCTGAGCCGTCTCACTGCCGCATGCTTCAAAGGATTATTGTAAGTCATTCCATGTACTCATTATTGAAGTTACAAAGACAAGTTATATATGAGCTGTTTGTAGGCAGCTGGAAAGGATCAGTGCGTAAAAGCATCCGGTGCAAAGCTAAAGATGTGACCTTCCACAGGGCAGCCAGAAAGGAAAGCTGTCCAAAAACCCCAGGTCTGAAGCCAAGTGTGTGACCTACTACGGGAGTGGGTCCCTTTGCCTCTCTCAGGCACCGTTCCAGGTCAGGAACATCGGAGCTGGGCCGTAATTGTTCCTTGATTTGACACTTTCTCTGCAGGCACAGCCTGCTCTCTTTTTTATAGAAAGGCACTGCAGCCTCAAGACTCAGAACGATTCGAGTCTTTACTCTAAAGCTTTCCACGCAGGGTCCAGAGCCTCCAGTTTTAGGGAACTGCCATCAATGTAGTGACTGGGAGATGGGTTATGTGCTTGAGGCTAGTCTTTCCTGCTTTGGGGTCTTGTTTCCTGAACACAGTAAGTCACTCCAGGTCTTAAAAGCTATCTGTCTACTTCCCTAGTCTTGGGATGGTCTTACAACTTATCAAATGTCACCTGCAGGGAAAAGGATGACTGACCTACACTTGAGGTACTCACCTCCACACTTAAGAATGTGATTCATTCTAGGTAGTGTGTCTGACCTTTCTCAGTGAGCACCCCCCTCTTCTTATAAATCCCTGTGTTTAACTTACATTAAAATATCTTGGGGCTGGGGGTGAAGAGCATTGGCTGCTCTTCTAGAGGTCCTGGGTTCAACTTCCCATCAATCACCCGCATGAGAGCTCACAACTCCAACTCCAGGGCATCTGACATTCTCACACAGACCGACAGACATGCAGGCAAAACACCAATGCACATGGATAAAAATAAATAAATCTTTAAAAGAATACTTATCACACCCCCATCTCTACTTCATTTTTTAAAGAAAGCTGTATTTATGAACATAACGAATTTTTTCTTTGTTATTCTAGGCCTTTTGTTTCCCCTACTGTGGTCCTTGACCTGTTACAGACAACTTGATCTTCTTGTCTGCATCCAAAATTGGTCAGCTTCCTGCATGCACCTGTGAGTGTGAAGTGGGGAATGACTCATGATTGATAGCTCACCCCAGAACCATTCCTGTGAGCGCCCGACTCGCCAGCAAGAACGACACCACAAAAGAATCCTTCTGCACACGTTTATTGGGAGAGCTTGATTACTTAGGCGAAAGACCCTGAGCCCCAGAAATGGCGCTGCTTATATAGGCCTAGGAGTGACTGGTAGTTATGCTAACAGTACCTCATTAATATGCGTAGGGCCAGGCAGTGACTCGGCAAAAAACTCTTATGCACATGCGCACATTGTTTGTTTACCCATAATCATGGGTGGTGCCAGTGGTAGCCAGCGCCATCTTGTAATGGCGTTTGCAGCTTCCCACACATTCCGTTTTCCACGGAGTATTACTTCATCTCATCCCCTCTCCAAATCCCCTAAAAATACCTAGTTTTCAGTTCCTCGATTTTTCTGCCATGTAGAACAGAAATGTTGGACTGGACGATTTAACTTCATTCTGCATAGAAGAGTTCTTGCAATAACTAATAACATATTCAAATTCTATTTTGAAAATCATATTGGGCAGTATCTCCCTCCAGCTTTCCCATTTCTCTGAAATTTTATAACTAATTTGAACAAGATTTATTCTACCATGCGTGGATGAGTGTTTTGCCTGTGTGCATGTTTGTGCACCCTATGTGTGCCTGGCATCTACAGAGAAACAGAAGGCATCACATCTCCTGAAACTGGAGTTACAGATTGTTGTGGCTCACCTGTGAGATCTGGGAATTGAACCTGTATCCTCTAGCAGAACAAGCAGTCCCTCTAAACACAGAGCTACCTCTAACACTCCATGCTTTTCCTTCCTTGTCCCACGAGCAGCCCTGAAACAACACACTGCATGGGAAACCATTCCACCACTCAGGTATGCTCCCATGTGTGTATTGCTGCCTGTCCCACTTACTGGTCATTGTCTTTTGGTAATCTCGGTCTCTGGGTCTAGTTCCTATATCCTAGCACCTTTCAGATGCGGTCCTCAGTTCCTTTTATTCTGCACAGCATCAGAATTTTATTTTAATTTCTGAGGATATTGTTCCACAGACTTCCTGCAATTTAATCAAGGACAGTTCTGACTCTCAGATAAAAATAAACCTTTTCTATTTGAGCTGAGCAGCAGCAGTTGCTCACCACTGTATGAGCACAGGAAATGTGAAAGATGCAGTAGAGAAGGTCAAAGGTTCCTCTAACAAACATTGATTTAAATGAAAATAGTCACACCCGGCTAGTGGATATGCTTTTAGGCAGCCTCCATCTAGACAAGGAAGTATTCACTGCTTTATGGAAGACATGGGACATTAGGAAAACCAGAGAAAAACACTTTTGACTTTTTTTTTTGAAACGGTCCTAAAGAAGTGACGCCCCTAGGGAAGACATGGAGTGGATACTACACAGGATGCAGAAGTTTCTGCAGAAAGAGGCAAGGGTATAATGAGGAGATGTTGCTGTGACCGAGTGAGTGACCTGATCCAGGAAGGACATCGTTACCTGTCCATTCAGTGTGCAACCATCCTGCTGTGCAATGACAACACTGCTTTGTCATTGCAACTATAGCACTTGGCATCTGACTCCAGACCGTCCAGCATCAGACACCACCCTGTGCTCGGGAACAACTCTGCTCAGCCACATGTAGATGCACACAACCACATATGAAATGTGTGCCCCAAGTCAGTCATATGACTGAGAACCCTAATGGGAATAAAAAGCTTTGGAGACAGACTTGGCTTGCTTCTGTTTATTACCTCTGGACAATCTGGTCTTGTTGTGTCCGGCCAGCAGACCACAACCTGGGTTCTAGCCTGGAAAGGCATTTTGGAAACCTGGAAGAGAAGAGGGGCTAGGTGGCGAGAGAAAGAAATGTAGCCAAGACAGTTACTCTGATCAAGGCTCAAATTTTATTGTTGCGACACTAGTTATGAAGGAAGGGAGAGGGGACCCGATTCCCACCAAATAATCTCTGGTCCAGTAGAAAGGTGCACGTGTGTGGCTCTGCAGCTTCCAGCAGTGGGCGTGGCAGAACGAATGAGCAGGAAGCTCCACCCCTGAGCAAGCAGGTTTCAGGCTGGGGGAGGGGAGACTACATGGTCTAGCTGTCTTCTCTGCCATTTCCTGGTGGTCTTGCTGCACCAGCGTTGCCAGTGTGCTAAATCCCAGAAGGAATTCACACCAGAACTGTACTGGCTGAGTTTGTGGGTCTATTTGACACAAGCTAGAGTTATCACAGAAAAAGGATCCTCCCTTGAGGAAATTCCTCCATGAGATCCAGCTGTAGGGCATTTTCTCAATTAGTGATGGAGGATTCGAGGGCCCATGGTGGGTGGTGTCATCCCTGGGATGATAGTACTGGGTTCTATAAGAGTGCAAGCTGAGCAAGCCAGCAATTAACATCCCTCCATGGGCTCTGCATCAGCTCCTGCTTCCTGACCTGCTTGAGTCCCAGCCCTGACCTCCTTTGGTGATGAATAGCAATGTGGAAGTATAAGCTGAATAAATCCTTTCCTCCCCAACTTGCTTCTTGGTCATGATGTTTTGTGCAGGGATAGAAATCCTAAGACAATTTCCTTAATTGTCCTTACCCTTTCCCAATGTGCACCTTTGCTACTGAGCTCTTTGAGTACTGAGGCCTCCAACTAAGGCTTCTTAGCATTAGACTCTGGAAAAGGGTATTAAAAATCACTGTTTTATTCAGAGCCAGGTTTAAACAGTGTTTGCTAGAAACCCTCAAATGTAATTTCTCCAGCCGCCTGCTCAGTCTGGGTTGAAAACCAGAGAGAAAGCGGTGCCTTTAAAACTTGCCTTACAGTTTGCTTCTTTTTGGAGCCTACCTTTTAAGTCCCCATCTTCATGGGCAGGTAAAGATTTTCAGTTACCTACATGATAGGCATTCACCTGACAATTATTTATTCAATTCACATTAAGTGCTGAGCTGAGTTTCAGGTGGACAGTATGTAGAATTTAACAATCTAAGTCTTAGCACCACAGAGGCTGTCATCTAGTGTGTATAAGACCAATGACAAACTCATAAAATTAGTAAGAAGTGTGTGTGGCCCTCTGAGGATGTTAAATGGTGGTTTTCTTCCCGGGGCCCAAACTCCCAGAATAAGGACTCTGAGACTCAAAATATATGTACAAACACCTTGGCCACAAGCTTTGGTTCATCCTCTGATTTGCTCATAACTTAAAATTCCATTTGTTCTAATGTAAGTTCTGCCTCATGGCAGGCCTCTAGTGTGTATAGTTATACCCCATATTCTCTTAAGTTTTTCCTGATTCCTACTTACATTTGAAGATGTGCATTCTCTAGCTTCTGTCCTTGATTTCATGTCTGCGGCTCTCTACTTTGTCTCTCTTTATTGTTCTCTGGAACAATAAGCAAAATAAATTCCTTATATAAGTTGCCTTGGTCACAGTATTTTATCATAGCAAAAACAAACAAACAAAAAAGATTGTTCAGGTGAACAGCGATTTTTTTTTTCCAGTCTAGGTGGAGGTAACAGTGCAAGCCAGGAGATTTGAAATAAAATCAAGTATTTTATTCTATTATTTGATGTATGTGTGTCTTTATCTCTCTGTGTGTAAGTGCACAAGTATGTGCAGATTCCCAGAGAAGCCAGAAGGGGAGCTAGATCCCTGGGGCTGGAATTACTCATGCTCCTGAGCTGGCTGATGTGAGTTCTAGGGTCTGAACTTCCCTTCTCTGATAGAGCAGTAAGTGTTCTTAACTGTTGAGCCATCTTTCTAAGCTCCTCAAAAAATCTGAAGGTAGAATTATCAACAGTGGTGGTGCAGAGGCAACACCCTATGCTTTTGTTGCAACATGAGGAATTCCCTTATGCTTTAGGGCCCAGTACGCAGGCAAACCTAGATCAGGTAACCCAGATATTTTTACTTCACTACAGAAAAAAAATTTATGATAGGAAAGTATGAGGCAGAATTAGAGTTAATTAAAAAAAACATTTTAATTATAAACTTTAAGTATGGAAGTCAGAAGAAAGAGAGGTACCAGAGAGATGGTAAGAACTACGGAAGTGCAGATATGAGCTTCTAAAGGAAAGGCACACTTCATTGACTTTCTAAGAAGTATGTATATAGCCTTGATTGGTGTGGCGGTTTCAATGAGAATGTCCCCCACAGGCACATATATTTGAACACATGGTTTTCAGTTGGTGGTGCAGTTTGGAGAGATTTAGGTTTGGCCTCCGTGAAGGAAGTTTTTCACTGGATGGGGTGGGGCTTTGAGATTAAAGGCTTCCAGTCACTTCCAGGCCATGTCTCTGCTTTGTTCTGGTTGCTGAGAACGTGAGCTCTCATCATCCTGCCCTCCTGCCATGTTTGCTGCTGATGCCATGACAGCCACTTATCTCTCAGGAATCATAAGCCCACATAAACTCTCACTTCTGCAAGTTACCCTGGTCATGGAATTTTGTCCCAGTACCAGAATAATAACTAATACAATTAGTTGAAGTTATTATCTTCAAATGGTTTCTGAGACATTTCAGTGCTATCACAGCATGGGTCCTGACAGGAATCCTCACAAGATTACCATTGGTTAGGTAAAGCATGGATACAAGAAGCTAGGATCTCTTCACTGTAAACGAAAGCTAGTTGTGTTTTCGAGAGCCCAGAAAACATTCTAGAGAGGAGTGAGGCCATCCAGGACACCGCACAGCCCCAGACCTTATACCCATTTTATTGTTCTTTTTTAATTTTCCCATTTGAAAATCCTTTTGTATAAAAAGAGCACTATTTTGATATCTACCACTGTTTTGGTGTTCTTGCTATTGCTGTAAAGAGACACCATGTCCACGGCGATGCTTATAAATGAAAACATGTAATTGAGGCTGGCTTATAGGTTCAGAGGCTTAGTCTGTCATCATCATGGTGGGCAGCATGGCAGCACACAGGCAGACATGGTGCTACAGATGTAACTGAGAGTTTCTTTCCTGGATCATCAGGTAGCAGGAAGAGAGTGACCCTGGGTCTGGCTAAAGTACTTGAAACCCCAAAACCCAACCCTGGTGGCACACTTCATCCAACAAGGCCACACCTCCTAATAGTGCCACTCCTTGGTGACCAAACATTCAAGTCTATGAACCTATAGGGGCCAAATAACCAACAAATGAACACAGCAACTCACAGCAAATGATAATCTTGCTGGGCTTCCTGCTCCTTAGATGGCAAACGGTTTCAATCAGTCTCTAGAGTGAGGTGCTCCTCTTTCCCCCATGACCCAGCAGTTTTCCCTGACTATTTTTCCACAAAGCAAGTAGAGCAAGAACTGGATGTTAGGTATAAAGAAGAGAACAAAGATGTCTTCTGTGTGTTGAGTCTGAATAATTGGACGACTATTGGTGCCACTGTTTGAAACAGGAAAGATTGGGCAGAGGGCTCACTAGGAACATGTGTTCTCTAAGCATAGACAATTGGCAGGTGTCTGGAGATGGGACTATAGATTCCATAAGCATGCATACTTAGGTAGAAGCTGGAGATACGGTCTAGGCTAGAGAATAAGTTTCATTGTCTTCTTTTTATAATCACGGATTGACTGACCAGGGAGAGGGACATGGCTAAACAAAGTATTAACAACCTGAGCTTCGAGATGTGGGAAGGTGGAAGAATCATCCACAGAGAAACCTCTAAAGAAGATACATAGTGAGATCAGAAGAATTTTCCAGCCAAAGGGAAAAGAAATGAATTCAGTGGTGTGTATAGGTCAACTAGGAGGGAGATCACTGTATAAGTTCAAGTTCAGGGGAGTGGAACTATGTAGACTCTCATATGGGTGAAGACAGCAAAGCAAGGTGAGGAAGTGGGTGTAGTGAACTCAGACACATTGGTTCATGGTTGCTCAGGTACAAAAAGCACTGGATGAGAAGGGAGAAAAGAAGGTTCTATTGTTGTCTAATGAGGATATTACGTTATCCGCTTTGCCTCACAGAGAAGCCCAGGCTGACTTAGAATTTGCACTCTTCTTGGCTTGGTCTGCAGCCTCCCCCAGCCTGAAGCAGGCAGGTGCAGACCTTGTCACTACTGAGGTGGGGCCACCTGTGGTGCAGCTTTCGACTTGGCTGGCTTCTTTTGATGTGTCAACTGCCCTGCTCTTCTCTGAGATCCTGCTGCCTGCTGACACATCTTTGAGACAATCCACGTTGCCCAGCATCTTTGGGCTGGCACCAGGCACCAAGAATGGATTGGCGGGGGATGGGCCTTCCCTTTTTATAAGCACAGACTCTTAGTAAACCTTGGTGCCTTGATCAGAGAAAATTTGTCTTGGCCTCATTCTTTTCTCTCCATCTAGTCTATTTTTCAGCCCCAGCCTGCCTTTCAGGAATACCCAGTTCATGTAGGCCTCGGGCAGCTTACAACTACATTGGTCTCCTCACAACTGAGATCACAAATATGTATCACCATCACTGGCTCCTTCTCAGAGTCTTAAAGGTAAGGGTACAGGACCTGGAAAGCAATATCCCTCCTTGCTATAGGGTCATTCAGAAGGGCTTTTACCTGGGAATTTGGGTTGCATAGAAAGGTTGGGAGGCTAAAGTGTGTATGTGTGTGTGTGTGTGTGTGTGTGTGTGTGTGTGTGTGTATGTGTGTGTGTGTGTGTGTGTGTGTATGTGTAGGTTGCAGTGTCAGGTGTCCATAGTGTTGAGCTTCAGATCTTTACTTTGTCCAGAAGTTTGACAGTGAATCTCTGAATAGCATAATCTTTCAGCTATCACACACTCCAGTAGGTATTGGGCAAACTGAGTTTACCAACTGAGACGTAGTCTAAGGCCTATGGATTATTGTAGACCAGTTATATTGTGTTCTGAGGGAAAATGCAAAGCCAAAGCCCAAGTTCATTTCCATTTTTTAAGATGGGGGACAATGAGAAGTGCATAATGATATTTTCTTCTCTGTCTCTACCTATACTGGCTGGTTTGTGTGTCAACTTGACATAGGCTGGAGTTATCACAGAGAAAGGAGCTTCATTTGGGAAAGTGCCTCCATGAGATCCAGCTGTGGGGCATTTTCTCAATTAGTGGTGATCAAGAGAGGGAGGGCCCATTGTGGGTGGTGCCATCCCTGGGCTGGTAGTCTTGGGTTCTATAAGAAAACAGGCTGAGCAAGCCAGGAGAAGCAAGCCAGTAAGTAATATCTGTCCTTGGCTTCTGCATCAGCTCCTGCTTCCTGACCAGCTTGAGTTCCAGTCCTGACTTCCTTGGGTGATCAACAGCAATGTGGAAAGTGTAAGCTGAATAAACCCTTTCCTTCTTAACTTGCTTCTTGGTCATGATGTTTGTGCAAGAATAGAAACACTGACTAAGACACTACCTTTCATCTCATCAACCCTACTTCATACAGTAAATAGGTTAGACCTCACTGGAGGAGTGCCAAGGTCAAGCAAACCAGTGGATGGTAAGATTAATGTATAGACGAGACTCAGGTACACTAGTTACCTCATGTCACAGTGGACATTACTCTGAACAAAATCAGAATGTGACTGATTACACTTCTTCAGGACCTCAGATGATCTCCTGCTTTAGGGTTTTCACTGCTGTGATGACAAAAATCTGAGGAATAACTTGAAGGAGGAATTTCTGATGTAGAGGATGGCAGAACATGTGTCTGTTGGCTGTCTTCATTCTCTCCTCTTATTCTGTATTCCTCTACAGGCTGTGTGAAAGTGTTGCCCACATCCCACACGTAGGGAAGGCCTCTCCCTTAACTAATTGCTTCTAGAAATGTCTCCACTGACATACCCAGAGGAGTGCTTATTTCTAGACACTTCTCAATCCAATCAAGTTGACAATTGAGATTGACCATTGTACTTACAAAGGGAAATACAGGGAGGGTAATCCCTCACAAGTCCTTGTGCCTCTCAACTTTGGCTACACATTAGAATCACCCAGGGGAGCTTGATCACAGCCAAGGGCCACCAGACATCCAGGTGACACTAGTGTGAGCCAACACCGAGAAGCCTGCTGTAAAGAGGCTGTAAATCAAGAGTTCAGATTGTAGCAAGATCCCAACTGTTTTTTTTACATGTCTACCTAACCATCAGCATATTTGTCTGCATTTATTGTGTTCACTTTCTTTTTTTTTCTTTGTATATTTTTTATTATGTATTTTCCTCAATTACATTTCCAATGCTATCCCCAAAGTCCCCCATACCATCCCCCCCACTCCCCTACCCACCCATTCCCACTTTTTGGTCCTGGCGTTCCCCTGTATTGGGGCATATAAAGTTTGCATGTCCAATGGGCCTCTCTTTCCAGTGATGGCTTACTAGGCCATCTTTTGATACATACACAGCTAGAGTCAAGAGCTCCGGGGTACTGGTTAGTTCATAATGTTGTTGCACCTACAGGGTTGCAGATCTCTTTAGCTCCTTGGATACTTTCTCTAGCTCCTCCATTGGGGGCCCTGTGATCCATCCATAGCTGACTGTGAGCATCCACTTATGTGTTTGCTAGGCCCCGGCCTAGTCTCACAAGAGACAGCTATATCAGGGTCCTTTCAGCAAAGACTTGCTAGTGTATGCAATGGTGTCATCGTTTGGAGGCTAATTATGGGATGGATCCCTGGATATGGCAGTCTCTAGATGGTCCATCCTTTTGTCTCAGCTCCAAACTTTGTCTCTATAACTCCTTCCATGGGTGATTGTTTCCAATTCTAAGAAGGGGCAAAGTGTCCACACTTTGGTCTTCATTCTTCTTGAGTTTCATGTGTTTTACAAATTATCTCTTATATCTCCGGTATACTAAGTTTCTGGGCTAATATCCACTTATCAGTGAGTACATATCATTTGAGTTCTTTTGTGATTGTGTTACCTCACTCAGGATGATGCCCTCCAGGTCCAACCATTTGCCTAGGAATTTCATAAAACCATAGGTGTGTAGGTTCAATTCTGGGTCTTCAATTCTATTACATTGGTCTACTTGTCTGTCACTATACCAGTACCATGCAGATTGTATCACAATTGCTCTGTAGTAAAGCTTTAGGTCAGGCATGGTGATTCCACCAGAGGTTCTTTTATCCTTGAGAAGAGTTTTTGCTATCCTAGGTTTTTTGTTATTCCAGGTGAATTTGCAGATTGCCCTTTCTAATTCATTGAAGAATTGAGTTTGAATTTTGGTGGGGATTGCATTGAATCTGTAGATTGCTTTTGGCAAGATAGCCATTTTTACAATGTTGATCCTGCCCATCCATGAGCATGGGAGATCTTTCCATCTTCTGAGATCGTCTTTAATTTCTTTCTTCAGAGACTTGAAGTTCTTATCATACAGATCTTTCACTTCCTTAGTTAGAGTCACGCCAAGGTATTTTATATTATTTGTGACTATTGAGAAGGGTGTTGTTTCCCTAATTTCTTTCTAATCCTGTTTATCCTTTGTGTACAAAAAGGCCATTGACTTGTTTGAGTTAATTTTATATCCAGCTAGTTCACCGAAGCTGTTTATCAGGTTTAGGAGTTCTCTGGTGAAATTTTTAGGGTCACTTATATATACTATCATATCATCTGCAAAAAGTGATATTTTGACTTCATCTTTTCCAATTTGTATCCACTTGATCTCCTTTTGTTGTCGAATTGCTCTGGCTAGGACTTCAAGTACTATGTTGAAGAGGTAGGGAGAAAGTTTTTTTATGTGCCTATGAGATTGCTGGCAGTTGGAAGGAGTGAATTTGAATTTTTCTGAAGTGGTACAATCCCCGTTGCAACACTAGGTGTCGCTGTAGAAAGGATGAAAGTTGTAAGGAAGCTGAATTGTAGTCTATTCGAAGGATGTCTGAGGGAATGATTGCACACAGACTCCTTTTCTAGAAAACAATATTAGTTGCTGGTGAAAGCATTTGGTTTCTGAAAATAAATCCTTAGATGTAGCTTTCTGAAGATTTCCTTGCCAGTATAACTCTTGGTATTAAGATACATCAGAATTAGACATAATTCAAGTGTTCTCTAAGAGAGAAATGATTATATTATATTATATTATATTATATTATATTATATATATTCAGTTAATTGATTTTCATGTAGATACAGGGAAGTTTGAAAAAGGCTGTTATGAACATTTAGTTTAAATATATCAATATATACAATCATATAATTGTCTAACAAACAAAAACCAACACAAAACTATTCAAGGAAAAGAAAACAAAAGACTGTGAATTGAATGCTGGGAACAGGATTTTCCAGGTTGTGGATGCCTTTTATTTTGTATATGATACTTTGATAATTGAAACTATTCCTGCAAACAAGTCCTAAGTCTCTCTCTCTGTCTCTGTCTCTGTCTCTGTCTCTGTCTCTCTCTCTCTCTCTCTCTCTCTCACACACACACACACACACACACACACACACAATCTTGTTTGTTTGTTTGTTTGTTCTTCTTGAGATGCCCTTAATACACGTTGGACCATTTCCATCTCCTGTTATTGTTTTCCCGTTTCAGAAACCTGGAAAGAGGCAGTATGTTCACACAGCATGATGTCAGTATGATAGGTTTACAGTTGTGTCTATGGTTCGATAAAATTTATTTTGATGCTTGTATTTTGTTCAAATTCTACTTTGTGGTTTATAAATGGGCAGATTGTGTTGTGTGTTTAGCTCTGTGGCAGGGTCGATAATTTCTGCCCATGAGTACAGATATAATTGATCTTGGGAAAATATAATAATAATAATAATAATAATAATAATATCTCTTGGGTCGATGAGATGACTTGGCAGGTAAAAGGAGCTTGCCTTGGCAAGTATGATG
This sequence comes from Mus musculus, assembly GCF_000001635.26. Classification (NCBI taxonomy): domain Eukaryota; kingdom Metazoa; phylum Chordata; class Mammalia; order Rodentia; family Muridae; genus Mus; species Mus musculus. The sequence goes on from NC_000081.6 coordinate 3,214,932, forward strand.
ACCTAAGAACTTGATCCCTGAAATCTGCAGAAAAGTGGAAGGAGAGAACCAACTCCTGAAAGTTGTCCTCTGATCTTCATGTGAGCTCTGTGGCTCGCATACACCCCCCACCCACATCAGACACCTTCCCACAAAAGTAATGAGTATGGAAACAGTCTTGCTGCTGACTAAGCACTAAGCAGACCGTGATATCCATCTCTTAGGCAATCTCTTAAGAGAAAGATTATCTCATCTTTTAAACTCGTTAATCAGGTACAACAGGTAACCACTTTTAATTTTTTTTTTTTTTTTTTGGTGTAAACAATAACTAGACAGTTCCAGAGAGAGGGTTTTTTGGTAACAGCATCTGCTCAAAGATCTCATCTTAGACTCTCCAGGTAATAGGCTGCTTATCTCTGTGTGGTAATTGGGCTCATGCAGTGGAAAAACAAACATCTCATGCCATGCCTATGTGACAGATGGGGCTTTTGTACTTTGGAACTGAGGCATCTACCAAAGTCAGGCTCCCAGGTCCCAGGAAACAGAAAGGATGGCGTTGCCTCCCTTGATGTTTAGCATGTAGAGAGGCTGTAGGGTCTGGAAAAGAATATTTATTCCTGTGTCTTAAAGTTGGTTTAGCTTTTTAAACAGGGTGGGTGAGATGACCCAGTGCAGAAAGGTGCTTGCTGCTAAGTCTGAATTTGATCCTAGAACACACATGGTGTAAGTGAAAAACCAACTAACTGGCAGGGTGTCCTCAGATCTCCAGATCTACAAAAGTAAGTACCAAACATTTAACCGAGCTTGTACACATTGCAAAGACACAGAAATAACATCAAGGTCACACTTTCTAATCAGTGCTCCAGGAAAGGAAAGGAGTGATAGCTCCTCTTTTACCAGAAGCAGCACTGAGAATTTAGGCCTCTTAACCCCAAATTTGTCTTTTCATTGCCAGTGGCCTTAGCAGGCTCTACTTAGAATGTTCTGTTAGAAGGCTCTTAATTGATGAACAACTTGTGCTCTCCCAGCCTTAACAGTCTCTCCACACTGATAAAGTGACTGGAAGCCCCTCTACAACTCAACCAATGTCTCCTCTCCTCTCCTCTCCTCTCCTCTCCTCTCCTCTCCTCTCCTCTCCTCTCCTCTCCTCTCCTCTCCTCTCCTCTCCTCTCCTCTCCTCTCCCCTCCCCTCCCCTCCCCTCCCCTCCCCTCCCCTCCCCTCCCCTCCCCTCCCCTCCCCTCCCCTCCCCTCCTTTTCTTGGTTTCTACTGAGTTTGGTAAGTATTACTTGGAGAGATAAAACAGGTCAGAGGGAAGGAGGGGAACATGTTACCTCCAGAACCAGCGTTTATTCTTAATGCTCGGCTCCTCACTGGCTCTGGTCTCCATCTGAGCTCAGAAATGCTTAGCATAGAGAGTTATGCACAAGTCTTTCTCTTAGAAGCTGGTCCCCATGTGTGAGAGCAATCACATCCTGCATCCTCCACATGCAGGTCGTGCACTTCATGAAGCATGTGCTTGCCTGCCATGGTGTGTATATGCTTGGCCCAGGGATTGGCACTGTTGGGAGGTGTGGCCCTGTTGGAGTAGTTGTGTCACTGTGAGCATGAGCTTTAAGACCCTCATCCTAGCTGCCTGGAAGCCAGTCTTCTCCTAGAGGCCTTCTGATGAAGATGTAAAACTTTCAGCTCCACCTGCACCATGCCTGTATGGATGCTGCCATGCTCCTGCCTTGATGATAATGGACTGAACCTCTGAACCTGTAAGCCAGCCCCATTTAAATGTTGTCCTTATGAGAGTTGCCTTGGTCATGGTGTCTGTTCACAGTGGTAAAACCCTAACTGGGGCAATGCCTGTCATTATTTTTAACTTTACAACAATCCTGTGATTTATAATCCTTATTTTCTATAACAGCTATAGTATCCATTGATACTTTAGATACCGAATGATATAATTTCTGTATCATAGTTTATTTTCCACATATGGTTTTCAGCTCCCCCGGCTGCCTTCTCTCTCTTGAGACAAGATTTCACTATGTAGCACAGGCTGGTCTGGAACTTGAGAACCTCCTGCTTTAACCTTAATTTTTTTTAACATTTGGAATTTTATTTAAAAAAAAAATTACAACCATGAACATTGTTACAATTAGAGGCCCTCTTGGTTCTCCACAATGGTACTGAGCATGCTCACAAGGGGTTCCCATTGTTAAGTCTTAAAACAACCATAGTAAAAAGGAAAAACAAAAAAACAAAACAAAACAAAATTCAAAACAAAACAAAACCAAAAAAAAAAAAAAAAAAAAAACGCAGCACACTACTATTTAACTTGTTTTAATGTTTCTTCACACATGGTGAAATACTAAAGTACAGACAAGGAATAATCATAATGTTGTCGCCAACATTATAAATATGGAATTATATATTTAAAACATTTTCTGGTTTAAAAAATAAATCTGGTCGTCAATGCAGCTCTGCAGGTCTCTAGTAGGGCCGGTCTCTGCGTTCCTGATGGTGCTCGCCTTTATCCATTTTCCCAGGTCCTCCACGTCCACCTCTTCTTCCTCCCACCTGTTCCAGGATCACCTCGTCTTCCTCCACCAACCTTGGTCCATTCCACGGCCACCTCGGAAGCCTCCTTTGTCTCCACCTCTGCCACCTCTGAACATTCCTCCAGGACTACCACGGTCCATGAGTCCTCTTCCCCCTCACCTCGTCCACGATCGCGGGTGGAAGCCCTCGGGCTTAGGGGCCTTACACTGGTTGCATTCTGTTCTCCAAGCGAAGTTCTGGTTTCTACAGTCCGGAATTGGACACTGCCAGTCTCCAGCTCGATGCTGGACATTTCCTCCGCCAGAGGGGTTTCTTCTGGAGCCTCCGGGCCCTCTTGGAGGGAAGCCCCCTCTGTCTCCTCCACGGCCTCCCATGTGACCCATGGGTCCTCCAGGGCCTCCTGGGCCACCAGGACCTCCACGAAGTGGTGGTGGTATCCCTCTGCCCTCACGTGGTGGCATGCCACCCCCCGTGCTGTTCATTGGAGGCTTCTTTCGGGCAAGAGAAACTTTAAGTTTGCTTCCTTGAAAATCTTTCCCATCAAACCATTCCACGGCAGCCTTGGCAGTTGGTGGATCTTCATAAGACACTGTGGCATCACCTTTAGGCCTTCCTGTCTCCTTATCCATGTAGATATGGATCATGAGTTGTCCAGTTCTCTTGTTCATCTTGACAACCCCACACTGCTTAAAGAAGTCTACCAGATCATCCAGAGTCACATTGTCATTTAATCCTTGCACATAAATTGCACTGTTGTCAGAGTCTTCATCGGGATCTATAGGAAGGCCTAGATCAAGATCTGGTCCTTCATCCATGGGTCCATCAGGCTTATTGAAGCCACCTTGCTCTCCAGCGCCCATTCCAACTTGCTTCCTCCCCACCCACCTCTGCTCATGCCCCCACGATCAAATTCCCCTCTTCCCCTGCCCCGGTTATCAGGGCCACTTAAGCTCCGGTTTTCTCCTGGTCCGGAAAATCCTCCAGACTCTTGCCCATAAACACCCATGCTACTGGAGTGGTCCTGTTGGAATGAACTCTGCTGCCCCTAGCTGCTGCTCTGTTGGCTATAATGACTTGGAGCCTGGCTGTAGGATCCAGTCTGAGGGGGGTAACTAGTAGGAGGCTGCTACCCATATCTGCTTTGTTGACCATATAGCTACGCTGCTGTCCATAGCTGCTCGGCTGCCCATAGGTGTTCTGCTGAGAGTAACTGCTCTGATTGTAACTGAAGTTACTCTGTCCATATCCTAGGCTGGGTTGGTTATAACCCCCTGTGCTAGATTGAGGTTGACTAGTCTCAGCAGGCTTGTTACCATCCTGTGGTCTGGTAGGTGCGGTGGCTGTTGGCTGCTGGCCATAGGTGGGGTAGGCAGGCCGGGTGCCATATGCAGTCTGAGCTGCGTAAGAGGCCTGCGTTGTGGTGACTGTAGCAGTGGTGATGTCATAAGCCCCAGTGCCATATCCCTGCACAGGCTGGCTGTGTGCCTGGGGGGTGCCATATCCCTGCACAGGCTGGCTGTGTGCCTGGGGGGTGCCATATCCTTGCACAGGCTGGCTGTGTGCCTGGGGGGTGCCATATCCTTGCACAGGCTGGCTGTGTGCCTGGGGGGTGCCATATCCTTGCACAGGCTGGCTGTGTGCCTGGGGGGTGCCATATCCTTGCACAGGCTGGCTGTGTGCCTGGGGTGTGCCATATCCTTGCACAGGCTGGCTGTGTGCCTGGGGGGCGCCATATCCTTGCACAGGCTGGCTGTGTGCCTGGGGGGTGCCATATCCTTGCACAGGCTGGCTGTGTGCCTGGGGGGTGCCATATCCTTGCACAGGCTGGCTGTGTGCCTGGGGGGTGCCATATCCTTGCACAGGCTGGCTGTGTGCCTGGGGGGTGCCATATCCTTGCACAGGCTGGCTGTGTGCCTGGGGGGTGCCATATCCTTGCACAGGCTGGCTGTGTGCCTGGGGGGTGCCATATCCTTGCACAGGCTGGCTGTGTGCCTGGGGGCAGTTGAAGTGGTATAACCAGTGGGAGGCTGTCCGTAAGAAGTTGCATATGCAGTCTGCCCATAGGTGACAGTGGTATAGCTGGGTATAGCTGACATCAGTAGGCTGTTTATAGGTTCCATAGCTTTGTTGTCCATATGCCTGGGTGGTCTGTGCATATCCTTGATTTGGCTGGGCGGTGTAAGCACTGTAGCCCTGCTGGACTGCAGCTTGACTATAGGTACTGTTATCCGTGAACACCATTTTCTCGCCTTCCTCCTCGTTCTCTCAACATCCGTCTCCTTCTCCTAACCTTAAATTTTTACTTTCAAATTAAAATATTGTTGAAGAAAATTTTAGAAAAAGGAAAATGTTCTTTTATTGTTCCTCGACATTAAAAACTCTGTTTTTACATCAAAGGACACAAGAGACAGTTTATTCTGGTGTCAAAAGTGAGTGACCACGGCCTAGAAATAGATCCAGGTTACCCCAAATTCCCAGTTTCATGAAGTTTCCCTTCCCCTTTAAGTCACAGATCAAAGAAAATCATGAAGTGAACATTTTTTCAAGTATGTTGGTGGGAACATCAGGAAGATGGGCTACAGCAGTGTGGGGAAACCCCTGCTAAAGACCTCAGATGTTGTTGTCTGATAACATGCTTGGGTTTTGTGGAACCTAGAAGCTAATTGTCTGTTAGTACAAAAGGTGTTCACACGAGTAGGCATAAGGATATTAAGTCAGAAACGGAGGTGGGCAAAGAATGGCTGTTAAAGGGTCTAAAGTTATTCTAAGGCAAAATGTAATTAGGGCCTTCAAGTGTTCCATCCTCTCCTAACCTGCCATTCAACCTTTGTAGATGTTCAATATGGAGTGCATCTTCTTTCTAGAGAAGTTCCAAAGTGCACATGTAACATGCATTTACCTGATAGTACAGCGGTGTGTTGCAGGAAATATTAGAAAAGACCCTCAGGGTTCCTGAGCTATTGCCAACAACTCTCTGCTCCAGCATGGTCCCGCTGGCTCTCTAAATTTATTGATAATGATAACAGCTGCCCACCCAATTATCCCAATTATTCTATCCTTTATGACATCACTACTATCTGTGGCTATTTAAAGCCACACTGGTTCAGGTCCTTCTTCCTGTCCATCTGTTTCCATCTTGCCTTCTCCTCCTTCTCTCCTAAGATGTTCTCTGTCTCTTTAACTCTTACCGCTGCCTCCCCTTTCCCTCTCCAATCACAGACCTCTTGTTATATTAATATCTTAGTGTGATTGGGCAGGGAAAATCCTGTCACAGCAGAGCTTTCTGGCACTTGTGGTTAGAAAAATAAAGGTGTATAAATCAGAGGTTAACGCCAGGCATGTGTGGTTTAAATATACTGAATGAATTAAATATTCTCTAACACTTGTCACTAAAACTGTAGGCAAGGTTAAATTTTCACATTGAGGGACTGGAGAGATGGCTCAGCGGTTAAGAGCACTGGCTACTCTTCCAGAGGACCTGAGTTCTGTTCCCAGTACCCACATGGCAACTCACAACTCTCTATAACTCCTGTTCTAGAGGATCTGACTCCCTCACACATGCAAGCAAAGCAGCAATGTACGAGAAATTAAAAACAAAACAAAAAACAAAAAACAAACATTGTACCCCAGAGGAAGCGAATGCAGCACAAAGATGTGATAATCTTATTTGTAGAAATTGCTCAGTACTTATAGCTTAGGAGCTCCAGAGACTGATAGAGCTAAATAAATAAACAGGCTTTTTGGTTTACACAGAGTGATTTAACCTTGAAATACATTTCTTCCTTTCTTTAAAAATATTTCTTAGCTATGTGCTCCTAGAGTTAGCAGGGTAAAGGAGTGTGAAAATGAGGGGCTCAAGTCTTGGTGACTCAATTTCTGGAGACTCAGATCTCAGGAGCTGCATTCTCTACTTTTGCTCTGTATTTTGCCCTAATAGCTGAGCGATATTCTTTATCTAAGATTTTTAAAAAAAGATGCTTCCTGAGTAACATGTCTGTATTTTATTATCGCTGATCTAACTAAACCAACAGGGCATTCAATTAGTCACAATAGGAATCTCAGTTCAAAGTTTGAACTTTAAACTTGTGAATCTGAAAGTGATAGTGTGAACTGGAGAGCACAAAGGACCAAGGAAGAGGATGGACACTATCGAGGAAAGGCAATCGATTCTATTACTCTAATCTTTCTCATGGGGATTCTGGATGTGTTAGTAGTTGAAATAATAACACAGCCTGGAAGATGCAGCATGAAGACCTGAGTTAAAAACACTCCAGAACACACATTGAAAATTGGCTGTGAGTGTGTAGCTCAGTAGAAGTGTGCTAGCATAGAATGCATGAGATCTTGTGTTCAATCCCAACCCCAACCTTAGCAAATAAAAATTCAGAAAACTTAAGGTGGCAGCAGACATCTGTGATTCCAGCACTGGAGAGTGGAGACAGGTAGATCCTTGAAGCTCACTGGCCAGGCAGTCTAGAATTGGAGAGATCCAGACTCAGCAAGAGACCTTGTCTAAAATAATAAGCTGGAGAGCAAGGACATCAGATGTCCTTTGGCATCCTCACACACATCCACACATGTGCACACACATCTCTCTCCACCCATGTTAATGCCTATATGAATACACACACACACACACACACACACACACACACACACAAATAGCAATAATTTGTATATATTATTAAAAGTTGCCAAGTACTCAGTAAAAGATATAGGCTGCAAAGTAGAAGTACTGGGTCAAAGCTTCCAATTCTTTATATTTTTTAGGCTTATTTATTTTATTTTATGTATGAGGGTTTTGCCTGTATATGCATTACCTGCATGCTTGTTCACCTTAGAGGTCAGTAGAAAGCATCGGAATTCCTGGAAATAGTCCCTTTCTACTTTCATGCATTCCAAAAACAAACACACAAACAACTAGATTTTGCATAGGAGAGGAAATGTGGTATATGTCTTCTGGCATCTGGTTTATTTCACTGAGCATGGTGATCTTGGGTTCCACTCATTTTCCTGTACTCAATGTGATTTTGCTCTTCTGTATAACCAATCCTTGCTCCATCCAGGATATCTACACCCACCCATTCAACTATTGATGGGGACCTACACTAATTCTGTACCCTGACTGTAATCATATTACGTCTGCCTTTTTTCTTTGGTCATACATGTAGGAAGGAACAGCACAGGGTGTGAGTACAACAAGACAAGCACCCTGGGTGCCATCCTTGAAGCTGCTTATCACAAAGGCCCTTTCTTTATTGTCAGACAATTACGTTGGTTAGAACTTGACAAGGGTTATATAAATGAGGGCTGAGAAGATGGCTCAGTGAGTAAAGTACTCTCCAAGTCAGCTCTTGGATCTGAGTTCAGATTCCAAGCACTCATATATAACAGCTGGGTGTGGTGGCACAGACCTGTGACCTCAGTACTGGGAGGAGTGGAAATAGAGTAATCTCCAGGCCAGCCAGTCTAGACAAAATGCTGAGTTCTAAGTTCAGTGAGGACTCTTTACAACAACAAAAGGTTAAAAGCGATAAAAGAAGATGCAGGAGTTGACCTCTGGCTTCCAGATATAGACACAGACTAGTATGCACTGCCCCACCCGCATATACCACACTCACATCTACACAAAGGAATTTAAGTAATAACATAATAAACTTGGTTTAGTTGGCATTTTTATGTTTCTGGTAGTGAATTATTCACTAAAGAAGAGTGAAAGCCTTTGAAAAAGATTTTCATTTTATGTGCATGTTAATGCACATATGTGAATATACCTGGTTGCTTGCACGTGCGCTGCATAGGTCCAGGACCTGGAAAAAGTGTGGATACCCTGGAGATGTAGTCACCAACGGTTGTAAACTACAACTAATCCAGGTCTTCTGCAAGAGCAGAAAGTGCTTGTAACAGCTGAGCCATCCCTCCTATCCTCATGAAAGCCTTTAAATGTTGTAGTATTTGGAGACTTTCCTCCAACAAGCAAAGATAATGTTTTAAAGTAAGACAATGTTTAGAAACAGTAAGAGTAATTATTGGGAAACCAAGTGATTTGCACAAATCAAACCATATCCTGGCTAAAGGAACACACTTTATCTCTAAGAAAGCTTGATGAGTTTATTATGCTACCATGAATACAAGAAGAAGGTGTATGGATGGGTCACTCTGGAAATGTGCCTTGGGCCATCACTCTGGAGTCCCTTCTGATTTTATTCAGTTCTACAGACAGTCTAGACTCAAGCACTAGCTCACTCTGTTTGTCAGTCTGTCTGTTTTTCAGTCTGGTTCTCACGACGCATCCCCAATGGACCTGGAACTCACTGTTCCATCGGCTTTTGCCTCCTGAGTACTGGGATTAAAGGTGTGCATGGACACACCAGGCTAGATTAATTATAATACCTGACACAATGTAAGTGTGTTGTAAGTATCTGCTACCGTGCATTGTTTAGAGTGGCAAGAAAGTGTGTGTGTGTGTATATGTGTGTGTGTTGTAACCATTTGTTTCTCTTTTTGAGACAGGGTCTATGTGCTGTAGATGTGCTTCAAACTCACCATCCCCCTATCTCTTCCTTCCAAGTGCAGGCATTATAGGTGTCTACCACAGTGTTTAGCCAAAATACAGCATGGAACCTTGATTGTATTTGTAGTACTTCATGTCGTTTAGAGAACCAGCCATTCATGATGAGTTCTTTACACTCTTCAGACATCCTAGCAGAATGTAGTGAGCATCTGATGCTGATGTAAGGACCTCAGTACTCAACCTCACGCTAGCTCTTCCCTTCTGCCTCCACAAGCTTTCTTTTCTCTGTTATGCTCTCTGATGGTACTTCTTTCTAAAAAATGTAGGGGGTAGAGAGATGGCTCAGCAGTTTGGGGCACTGGTTGCTTTCCAGAGGACTGAGGACTGATTTCCAAAGCTCACATAACCATCCGTAATTTCAGTTCGAGAGGGATCGAATGCTCTCTTCTGGTCTCCAAGGACACCAGTCACATCCAGATGTACAGGCAGGGAAAGCACCTGTGTGCAAACAATGAAATATTAATATTACGATTTATTTATTCAGCATGCATGGGTGAGTGTGATATGGGTAAACATGTGGAGGTCTGAGGACATTTTGTTAAAAATATGTTCTCTCCATTTTAGTTTAACTTTCACAAAATTTATTATAAAAACATATGGATAAAAGAAATCACACATAAAAATGAACCAGATTCAAAGTCTAGACATCTCAATGAACTTTTATACAACGAGAGTAGCACTACACATTGGAATTTTTGTTTGTTTGTTTGCTTGCTTGCTTGTTTTTTGAGACAGTGTGTGTGTGTGTGTGTGTGTGTGTGTGTGTGTGTGTGTGTGTGTGTGTGTATGTGTGTGTGTAGCCCTGGCTGTTCTGCAACTTGCTCTGTATATCAGGCTGATCTCAAACTCAGAGATTTGCCGCATCTGCCTTCCCATTTCTGGGAGTAAAGGCCTGTGCCACCACTGCCCAGCTCTCCCCACATTGGGTTTTACACTTACCCAGAACCCTAGATGAAAAATTTATGACAGAGTTATAAACAGAACAAAACAAACAAACAAACAAACAAACACACCCAATTAGAACAAAGCTACTTTCTCCTTCTAACACTCAGATCCTGGGTACTGTGTTGGTAGGCTTGGTAGCAAACACTCTGGCCCCCTGAGTTGTCTCCTTGGCCCTCATGATACTTCTTAAACTACTTATACCAAACATGTGTCAAAGGGTCTGATTTCAAGGGAATAGAAAACACATCACCCTGGTTTTAAGGGTTATTTAATAATCATCTAGATGAATTAAATTATGAAGTCTCTACTAGCATATGCACGACCTATGGCACTGCATACATTCTCTGTCTCAATGTTCTTTGGGTTACTTCGTAGCCTTAGTTTTCTCTCTTTCCTGAGCAACCTCAGCACAGTGCACAATAGATGCTAACAAGATATTGCTTTTCAGACATGCTTTCTAACCATGAAACACTATTCAGAGAAACATCTTGTTGTTCCCCACTGCTGTCAAGGATTCTTTGAGTTCTGAAGATCTCAAAGAGTTACTTTCAGTTGATTTTCTTTCTCTAAACAAAATATATGACATTGGATTAGTGAATGTTTGATGGATTATCTGGGGATCGAACCTAGGTTCTCAAGAATGCAAGACAAATCGGGAGTGGTGGTGCATGCCTTTAAACCTAGCACTTGGGAGGCAGAAGCAAGCATATCTCTATGAGTTTGAGGCCAGCCTGGTCAATAAAGAGAGTGTCAGGACAATCAGAGCTATACACAGAAACCCTGCCTTGAAAAAAAAAAATAAAAGGAATGCAAGACCAAGGAGGGGAAGATTTGGAAGGTGGTGCAAGAACAAGAAACAGGACATCTGTCAGCTCAGTGTACTTTTCCTCATAGTACACATGTGCCGCCTTCATGACTTCTAAGCATCATTATCTCCCAAGAAGTCCCCCTTCCAAATAGTACCAATGTATGAAGTTGGGGACTATGTGGCTCCACTACATGAACTTGTGAGGACACAGATGAAACATTGCCCACACTAACATCTCTGGCAGCTCAGCATATGCGCAGTCTATAGCATGTCACATGCACCGGTCTTCCTAGAGATGGAAACTAAAGAAACAGTGAACCTCTGAGTAGTCAATTCATCTTGCTTTGTGCTCAACAGCAAGAACAAGGTGGTCTGGAAGCACATGCCTGCAGAGTGCTCTCTCATTTTGATATCTAATGTTTTCAAATGTGGGTTATCCTTTAAAACAAAACAAAACAAAACAAAACAAAACAAAACAAAACACGGGTCAACCTGTTCTCTCTCCTCATCTCTTCCTTTTAATTGAAAGAGTGAAATGTAAAACTTTTGCTAGAACGGGCACCCCAAGTTTTAAATAGTTGCCTTTAGGTCCTTAAAGGAGAGAGGTTGTTCACTCTCTTCCACACCTCTCTCCATGAAACACTCAAATGAGTGGATTTTATTTTTGTGTTTTGGATTAGTTAATTGCAACAACTCAAAACATGCATTGGGTATACATGTTGGCCAACCAAGTTGAAGCTGGGATTCCAAGAAAACCCTGTTCATGGAACAGAGATCATCCATAGCTTTTGTTTGGTCTGATAACTTGTGACTGGAAAATCTCTCGAATGCTGAAACCTGCTGACAACTTTTTAGGGATAACCTTTCTTTTTTTGCTGTTCTTTAGATGTCTCGTGGTCCTGTGGCTTGCCAAGTCATGAGGATCCTGTTTTCATCCGGAGGACAATGCCTTTTTGCACAGTGCTTATCATTTTCTGTGCTTATCTGTTTCTGTGCTCTCTCTTCTGACCACAAGTCCCCTGTTGAGGTAGAAGGTCAAAGTCTTGAAATGGAATTCAATAAAACATCCAAGAGGGTGCCCACTGCTTTCCTCTGGCCTCTGATAGCTCCCTTATAATCTTGAGTTTAGCTAGCCTTAGATTTATCTAGGTCATGAAGCTAACCAGAAGTCCCTTTTTCTGACTTCTGATACCTTTTGACTCTCTTCAGTGATTTGAAATTCAGTGGCTGGTTACAGCTTGATCAAGGATACAGGGAACCAGCATTAGGCATCTGCAGTGCTTGTGGCTCACACTAGCAATATTCTGTTCTGGGTGGAGATCTGGGAAGTTCAGTTAGACCAAGACTAATCCAGGAACTAAAGCTTGGATCTGGATTCAGGCTCTTAAAATCCAGTTTTAAAAGGTGGACATTGCAATACCAGCCACCTTTCTCTAGAAATTTTAGGTATCTTTCCAGCCTGAGTCTAGGTTTTTAAGTAGTGGCCTGAAGAGGGCTGTCTAACTTGAATAACTCTTTAGTCTGCTATGAGTTGGCTGTTACCAATCCATTTGCTTCTGAGAAAGTTGTTGCTCAGAGAGTTTAGGTCAGCTGCCCAAAGTTAATCATCTGGTAAAAAGCAGATTCAGTGTTTTTGATCAGTTTTCCCCACAGCTATTCCAAAGCTATTTACCATAACCATGCTTTATTAGCTAGGAATGAAAGCATATGTTGCCATCAGATGCATTGTATGGATGGGGTTTGCTAACAGAATATTTGTTTTAAGTAACCTGGAAGATGTGTTTATGAGTTCCTAATTCTAAGTGGGCTCTTTCACCAGCCATCTTGCATGTGCCCCAGCGTGGTAGGTCTTCACTAGCTTCAGGAGGGAACAATGCAATAAACTAAGCTGTAGTTTTCAGATTTTTTCCTCTGCCAGCCTGGCGTGTGTATTGTGTTTCCTTTCCTCTGTGGTGCCAGCAGAGGTAGGCTTCAGATTCCCCTGTTTTCTCTTTTATGGTTTGCATGTGGAATTACAGCCCATTAAAATGCCATTGCCCTTGCCTCTCTTGCTTTCTGAGACAGTGTTACTCACGAAGGCAGATTCAACCCTCCTGCCTCCATCTCCCAAGTATTTAAATTCTAGCACCCTTTCCTCATTAGGAAAGTACTAAAGAACCAATTTGTCTACCCGAGAGGTTCAAGAGCAGCTTTTATCTGCACTCTGGCTATGCAGCACCACATGACTGCCAGCTAATTTCTCTCTCCCCTTTAACAACAGGTTCTTGTTTGGGGTAATTAGCTCTAAGTGAGCATCTAATTGGTGAGGTTTCAGGATTTCCTCCTCTCTTGGTTACTTTCAACACCGTAGGCCAGTAGCTCAAGTCTCTTAGCTTTTAAATGTTATTAAAAAGTATTGGCTTATTGGTTATCTGATTGTGCTAGCTATTAGTCTAGAGTAGTGTGTCCTCCGAAGTTGTTTTTCCTGGTTTATGAGTCCTTGGAAGATTGAGATCCATGCTTATTAATTTCCTGTTTTCATCCCAGGGCCAGAATGTGATCTCAGAGTGGAGCTTCCTCTTCTGAGGTCCAGGATAGAGGAGGGGTGACTCCCGAGAGGAAACAGAAGCTTATGCCAAACTCAGGGAGTTGGTTCATCCTGTCTCACTGGGATGTGTGTGTGTGTGTGTGTGATTTTGAGTATAAGATCTTAAATACTTGGGAGCCTGTGGGAAGAGGGAGGTAGTAGGTAAGATTTAGTGCCAGGATGTGCTTTGGAAATCAGGGTTGGAGAGCCTGTAGGCCAGACCTAGTGAAGGTGCACAGAGGCAGCCTGACCCAGCACACTGGCCTATCAGACATAGCACTTTATGTCTGGTGAGAGATTTTTACTTTCATTTTCTAAAAAGTTACTAACTCCAGGTTAGCTTTGATATTTTAATGAGTGGATGATTCTTCTTTTCTAAATCATTTCTGACATTTACATATTTATTTTGTTACAAGAGGGGACATAGTGTAAACATAAGCTAAGACATATTTAGTCCCATGACATCACTGATACCCAGCTCATGCCAGAACACGGGACATGCAGGAACTTGATCAAGACTTCCATATTAAGTTTCTTCCAAAGCAAGAGTGAGAGAGAACAACTGCTCTGTCTCTGTTATAAGGGTGTGGTGAGGGTTAAAATGGCTTCATCCATGCTTTCCAATGCTTATCAAGAGTCTGCTCTGTGTCTCCTGTGTTGTAGGCAGTGAGTTTCTCAGCGGGCAAGACCAACAAGGACCATGCCAGCAAGGCACTTACATTGCAATGTGTTTTCTCAGTTATAGCCTTCCCTGGAAGTCCAATAGGGAAAACAAACAGAAAGGATGAGAACAGGGGCTAAAGTTCTGCTTGCTTATCCCAACTAAGCTTCCCAATGGACTTTGGAAGGTCTGCTTGAAACTCGAATCAAGAGATATCTTCGCACTCGTGACGGCCATAAGCTGAGAACCTGAGTCACTCCCAGGTTTGCAAGTTCTCCTTGTGCTAGCTGCTGCTGTTGATGCTGCTCCGGCAGCCATTCCTGGCTGTGGCAGCTGTGGTGAGGGTTGGACTCTAGCTTGCAGCTGCCCCTATGTCTGAAGCTTTGTCTTGGGCTCCTGAAACCTCCCTGTTTAAAGGTGGTATGGGATACTTTTTTTCCTTGATTTAAGGTGGAACAGCTCAAAGTGACCTTGGAGTCAACATGAGGCTAAGCTTTGGCTGGACTCATGGTTACCTGGCTGATCTGCCTGCTTTTCCTGTTGTCATGACTCCATACGGGTTTCCCCGGTGGACATTCCCTGGACCATTCTGTCTTATCATTTGTTCCATAAATTCATAAATAACCCAGAGTCAAGAAATGTCTGGATAATGAAACAAACAAACAAACAAACAAAAACCAAACAAACAACAAACAAACCTGAGGTTAAGCACAAAGATGTGTTACCAACTTCATGAACATTCTTTCTTGAAACCACCCCCCCCCCCCCCAGTTCTTTAAGGTCCTAGGCAAATAAGAGCCTTGTTCTTGTGGTGAGGAGACACAGGGTTTGGGAACAGAGGTCATGTCTTTGGGCTTTGATCATGTGCTTCCATCTTTTACTGAAGTTCAGGTGACTTTGTGAGTCATGAATAGATGTACTGTCAGAGTTCTCTCTGAACTGCCCCATTCTTTAGTGTGGACCCTTTACCCATTTTTCAAGAGACTGAGTAAGATTTCTGTGAGGCTGAGATGTAGGTGAATTACTGGATGAACTATTGTTGCTTTTTGTTTTGTTTTAAATTCACTTGAATACTTGAAATTTGTGCCTTGGGTCATATTTTTAGTTCCAGGGACAAGATAGAAATATGCAAAGCAGAACAGTTTGTTTTTTATAAATTGTTTATTTTAAAGTGATTTTTAACAAAAACAACTAGACGGGGGTTTTGCCTGAAATAAACATTTATATTATAGGAAAACAATCTGGTGGTGCTTTATAGTATCTGCTCCATCAGCTCTGGGTAGGGAGACCGTCCACAGGACAGCGTGGTTATGAGAAGAGAATTCAGCACGAGTTGGAAATCTTGAAAAAGAGCAGAATGTTAAGTAAGCAGCAAATAACAGAAAAATGTAAGTCAGAGGAGGGCACAGAGAAGAATGCCTTTTGTGCTCAGCCTGAAGGGGAAGGCAGGACCCAGTCTCTAGTCAGAGGAGAAGGAGAGTTGCAACTTCAGGAGCAGTGACTGGTGTTCCTAGTGGCCTTCAGCAAAGGAATGTGGCCATGCCAAGCACAAACACAAGACAGGCAGCACCAGGATAGATCTTTCTCCCCTCTTCTCTTTCAACCTCCTGCTTGTGCCCTGCAAGGGCCGAACTAACTAGGAGCTCAAAGTAAAGAAGCCTTCTAGGATTCAGGCCTGGGAAAGGGCAGAGAGGTCAGAGGTCTAAAGAGGGTATTCTGCAAGGTGATGGCAGAGTCAAATGAGCCAGTCACAGATCTTTAACAAAGCCAGCAAGTTGGCTTCTAGTCAGGCAATACTTTGGCAATGAAGATCAAAAGACAGTTCAGAAACAGTCTAGAAACAAAATCCTTACATGTGATGTGGCTTTTATGTTCTAGGAAGCTAGAAAGCCCAAATGTAAGGATGTGTAATATCATTGTTCCTTATTCCTGTGCAGTCAGGGAAATGCAGACCCTGACCCTAAAGTTACTCAGTAACCTGGTCTCCTTGTGGCATAAATTATCACTAGAATTAAAACAGTTTCTAGTATATGGCAGCAACAAATAGAGACCCCCCCCCCGACTCCCACACTTCCACCCTGCCCCAGGAGCACATGAAACATAGGGTCCCATAAACTCAAATGCTGAAAAGCAACTGGCGATAGCTCAGAAAGAATGACCCATCAACCCGGTAGCACACAGCATCTGCTAGTGGAGTTGTGAAACCTAAGCTGCAGACCTGTGTGTTTGGCAACTGAGTAAATACCACATGGTTGTGTATGCGTATTCATGTATATGTGTGTGGTTTTGAAGGTTGGAGACAGGGCTGTGGCTGTAGATCAGTGAAAGAGCCCTTGGCTGGCATGTATGATGTCCTAGCTTTAATTCCCAGGGCCAAACCCAAAGCCACTGAAACCAAAGTTGATTAAGGAGAGAGGGTTGTGTGGGCCCACCCTCACAGGTTCCTATTCACTTCTCATCTCAGAGAATCTTTGTTACGGTGTGAATTTGTGGGCATGGGCATTCAGAAGAGAATGATAGGTCTCCTGTCCCCTCTTTACTGGGGACAGTTTGGTACATGTTCTTTGTAGGCTTAACACTGTCAGAGCTTCAGCTTGATCTGACTTTTTTTTAAAGCAGATTAGAAATTTCATCTTGGAGGTGGAGAAATGGCTCAGTGGTTAAGAGCACTGTCTGCTTTTCCAGAGGTCCTGAATTCAATTCCCAGGAACCACATGGTGGCTCACAACCATCTGTAATGGGATCTGATGCCCTCTTCTGGTGTGTCTGAAGACAGCTACAGTGTACTCTTATAAATAAAACAAACAAATAAAAAAAATTCATCCTAAATTTCATAGCTCAATCTCAACTTGAAACTCCATATGAAGAACAAAGATTTGATGTAAATTCTTAGCCAAAAAAGAGAAAGTGTGAAAAGAATGGGTTTTTGTAAAACAAGATTTTTGACTTTCAAAAAATGCCAGAGAACACCTGATAGCAAGGGGCTGTACACGTGGCTCAAAAGTAGAGCATTTGCTTAGATAGCATTTTTGAGGTCCTGGGCTTGATTTCAGCATGAAAAAAAAACAAAACAAACAAACAAAAAAACAAAAACAAAAACAAAAAAAACCTGGAGCCAAAATAAAAATTCTCTAAGAGTTCAAGGCTCTGACACGTGTTCTCTAAATAGTAGAAAGAATTATTATTCCACTTGGAAGAAAGAACGGTTAACTGGCTTTCTCTGCACATTCAGTTCTTCCAAGTAAAAGGCCCGGCTGAACAAGGGCCTTCCCTGGAAATGAGGGTAGACTTAAAGGGTGTTGGCTTCCTCTGCAGAGCAGAACAGAGATGGTGCTCCTAAGGTTTTCTAAAGGGCAAGTAAGACGAAGGGACTCGATCCATCACGCATGGCGGCTTATACCTGTGATGTGGGAAGATGATAATAAATTCAAGGGCAGTCTGTCCGTTCTTTTTTAGAAAGGGTGAAAAGGATCAGGAAGCTGTGCAGTGGACAGGCTGTTCCCAGTCCCCTTTGTTTCCAGAGGCTTCTGTGTTTCTGCTATAAAATGGTGCCTTTCAAGTGTATGCTGTAAACAGTGCCCCGCTGGGAGAAGGGGATCCCACGAGGCTGCAGTCAACAAATCTGTATGCCCAGCTGGTCTCTGAGGACCTGGGGGACATGATAAGTGACAGCACATAGGTCAAGGGTCAGTCAGTGAACTTCCTAGTGTTGTTCCTGGCAGCAGCACATTAAAGAGATCTAGGAACTCAGGAGACAGTTTCAAAGCCCAGCAGCAGTTTTTCTTCCTGTCTTCCTTGCCATTTACTGGAGTCAGCAGGTTGATGCCTTAAACTTTGCTGACTGTTTGTCCAGATTGTGGAAATGATACTATTTAAAACAGGCATTTTTAGTTTTATGTTTGAGAAGTTCTTTTTTTAACTAAAACTTGCATTTATTTTGTTTTTCCTCCTCATATTTATCAGTTTTTTGAAACCTCCTCATAACATTTTTTATCACATTCACCCCTTCCCAGACTCCTCCTAGATCCACCCCCTTTCCTAGCCACCCATCTTTGTGTCCTTTTTTATTTCAATAAAAGAAAGTTATCGGTGGTTTAAAGTATATAAGTTTTATTAATGGGAAATTTGGATGGAAGAAAGCATTTGGACTATTCGCTGAAACACAGCGTCCTTTTGGGTTCTCTAATGAATTAACTCGTTTAGCTACTGAAAGTTGAGGAAGAGCCAAAGGAGGCTTGGCTGGACCTGCTAGAAAGGGAGGAAGGCAAGAAGCCACTGCCCCCAGGGCACAGGCAGGTGAGAGAAAAGCAAGACAGGCACAACAGGAGGAGGGGCAGGAGCTAGGCTCTTCCTGCCTGCACCACCTTCACTAAATTATCCCTCCATTACACCAGTGAACAGGTCTCCTTCCTGGCTGCAGGAGTCTCCAACCTCCACCAACAGTTATGTTCAACACAACTAAGTAACCAGTACCTTGGGAGTCTGCCCATGACTAGCTTATTTTAGCCATATTTAAGCACAGCACAGTCTGGTGAAGACTTATTCTGATGATAATGAACTCAATCTTGTATGCATGTTAAAACACTTATAAATCTGTTTGAGAGACAGTAAGCTAAATAAAGACTCTTTGCAAAGTAAGTGTAACGCTTTCTGTCTAGATAGGTTCTGAAGACTGGCTGAGAAGAGCAAGGGTTTGTGGGAGGGTCTGGTGTGGTTTCTGGCCACACAGACAGCACAAAGGACACCAGGCTAGAATGCACATCCATCCATCCTCTCGCAGCCTTCTGGATGGAAAACAGGTACAGCATTCCTTCCCTTGATGGAATTACCCTGTAAGCTAACAAACATTCCAGGTTCCCCTAGTACTTATTGATAGGTTATTTCTCCGCAGCCAGTGAAATTAGCCAAATTAGATTAGATTAGGTTAAAGGCAAGTTTATTGGGAAGCTGCTCTTGGGTGGGTAGGTTCACTTGCCTCAAAGATTGAGGCCAGTGGAGTTGCCATGGGGAAAGGGGAGGGGAGGGGAGGGGAGGGGAGAGAAAAAGGGAACAGTCACAGAGACAAGGAGGAGAAAGGGAGAGGAAGAAGAGAGAGAGAGAGATTGAGAGAGAGAGAGAGAGAGTCTGGATTATACAGAGAAGAGCCTCTGTGGGGAAGGGCAGCCCAGCCCCTGGACTGGAAAATTCAGGGTTGGCAGGGTTGGGGGCAGGTATGCCAGGTAGGGACTGAGGGATCCTGAGAGAACCAGGTCTGCTTTGGTATGTAAAATGTGCACCCAATTCTCTTGTCCCTGAAACCATTCTCTTGTGACCACAAGGTTCCCTTTTGCCACACACTTCCTGTTTCTCTCCTCTCTGTGGTTGGCACACACAGCACTATTGACTGTTGTCCTTGGTTGCCTGCTCCATCAACTACTGATCTTATGTTTCCTCTCTTTAGATTTTAAATTTGTTGACTGGGGCCCTGTGAATAAGATTGGCAAAGGATTGGCTAGTAAAACAAGCACAGGTATTAACATGTACACCGTGTGTTCGGAAGTGGGGAGGGGGGGTGGCTGGGGAAGGGGATGGGGTAGGTGACTCTGAGGGATGGTTACAGCCTCCACTCATACAGAATGTCTGGAGAAAACAATGATCAGAGAACTGAGAAAACAAAGGGAAAGAATTTTGAGCTTCCAGCATGGCTCAGGCTGTAGGAAGGAATCCTATGTGGGTGACCAACAGAGACAGAGACCAGTTAGCTGGGTCTGCCATGAATATTCTTCTGTCCCTTTCTCTGAGTTAATAAAGGATGGGGTTGTCCTCAGCCATTGAGGAAAAAAACTTAAAATGATACTGAAAATGAAGGAGAAAGAAAGAAAGAAAGAAAGAAAGAGAGAGAGAGAGAGAGAGAGAGAGAGAGAGAGAGAAGAGAGAGAAAGAAAGAAAGAAAGAAAGAAAGAAAGAAAGAAAGAAAGAAAGAAAGAAAGAAAGAAAGAAAGAAAGAAAGAAAGAAGAAAGAGAGAAAGAATTGCTGCTCTTCCTGACAGAGATGGTGAGGTAAAAGGATATTTTTGTGTCTGCTTCTTTTACTTTCTTACCCTACAACGATCAACATGTGAAAGTGGCATGCTTTGGGGTGATGTATTCTGCTACTTCTTCTAAAAGAGAAAACTACATAATTTTGTGGTTCTCTTATAAAAAGTAAGCAATAACAATCACCTGGGATGCTGAGGACACCAGAGTAACTCATTCAAAGCACTTAGGACACAGCTAGTAAACAGCAAGTGCAAGCAGACAGCAAATGCTAACACATTTCCAACTTAGGAAATCCTTTGAATTTCCCTAATAGAGGGTGAGGGAGAGTAAGAGAAGCTTAGGGAGAGGATTTGATCACTGCCTGGAAGGTGAGGGAGGCTATCAACAGCTATTTGTTAGACTACTCTTCCTTCTAGAAATGTCTGGAGATCGTTGAGCTCAGTTGAAATAGCTAATAACACCCAACAGTTGGTTTTACAGGTAAAGATTCTTGCTTCCAAACCAAATGATCTGAGTTTGAGCTCCAGGATCCACATGGTGGAAGGAGAGGACTGACTCCTGTGGTTGTCTTCTCACTTACATACATACACACACACACACACACACACACACACACACACACACACACCATGGCAGGTGAGCTACACACATGTACACACATACACAAAATAAATACATAAAATATATAATAAAAAAAGAGAATCAAATACTTAGGAAGGCTTGCACCAAGTGAACATGGTGGTGCTTGGGCCTATAGTCTATAGAGGGACACGTTGAAAAGAAAATCACAATGGAAGCATCTCTGAAGAGCTTTTCAACCTGGAGCTGGGAGGCCATGAAGTGGATGGGACTTATGGATGAGTTTAGCTCCTACCTAGAAATATGAACATGTATCACTCACCTCCTTGACCACAGACACCTGAACAGTCAGAGCTATTGGATCTAAAAGCTTGAGATAGCATCACAAGTATGTTAGACTCCGTCTTAGGGACACTTACATTTTGTTTCTGCATTCTTTCCTCTCATCAGCCATGTTGTCTTTCTTCATCCTATGCACCCAATAGCTCATGTGGACTCCTGCTTTTCCTACATTCTGCAAAGCACTCGTTTAAAATTCTCTGAAGCATTGCCCGCAGACCTACAGTCCTCAGACCTCAAATAATGTGCTTTTTATGGATTGACTAAGTCAACAGATTAAAAAAAGAGCAACTATCCAGGCCCAGAGAAGACAAGTGTATGATGTTAAGGACTAGGCTGAGGGCATGGCTACAGGGGACCAGTACTCTTGAGTTTTCAGAGAAAGCCCAATGTTGCCTGACTTGAAGCTGGGGGAAGAACTTTGCTTTTCCCAGTATAACTGGGCATTTGAGCGCAGGGAAGCAGGACAGAGTATCAGGGCTTCACAGGAGAATCCCAAGGCAGAAAGGGTTAAGGTCAGAGATCATGCAGGGAACTGACATTATTTCCATCACAGAAGGCAAATGTTTACTTTTATCTGGATAACCCTGGACTTTGAAAATATACTGTTTACCTGGAACAAGTTGTTGAAAACCACCAAAGGTCTTCGAGACAAGGCTCCTGTATTTGTTCTCAACAACCCAGGTCAAAGCTCAGAACTGTTATTCATGCTGGCATCACCATTACTAAACTAAAACCAAGTTATTGTTGTCTCCCCAGAAGTTAGGAGAAAGGAAACCACCATATTCCTTAAACAGTTTTGAGTGTGTGACAGTGAATTTATAGTTCTGAGGTAAAAATTGAAAGACATGTGTTACGGGCAGAGCCTGTGGCACTTACCTATAATCTTAGGACTGGGGCAGGAGATCATACATTTGGAACCAGACTGAGCTACATAGCAAGACCCTGTCTCTACCATCCATCCAAACAACCAAGCAACCATAAAATACCTACAAAGTTCTTTCAAATTAAATCCAAAACACACAGTGTTAGTAGGAAATGGACTCTGATCCTGCTAAACCATCTCTACAGCTCCTTCTTTTCATTTGAGCCAAGGTCTTACCATTCAGGCCCAGTGGGTCTCAGACTTCTAGTCCTGCTGAGGTTACAGGACTGCACTTACATGCCTAACTAGGAAATCATCCTTAATGAATGAGATCACTCTAGTGGTTTTCTGATTAGGAGAACAGATTTGGTTTTCATGAAGAAAGCCTCCTCCTTGGTGTGCAGAGTTTTGATGGCACAGAAAACAATTGCCCAAGGAGAGCTGGGCCTTCCTAATAAGAAAGGAAAGGTATTGTTCTAGACCATTTCTTGGGCCGTAACTTGGGAACCCTGTTTCAGCAGTTCTCAACCTGTCTGTTACAAACCCTTTGGGGGTTGCACAGCAGATATCTACATTTTGATTCATAACAGTAGACAAATTACAGTTATGAAGCAGCAACAAATAATTTTGTGGTGGGGAGGGATCACCACAACATAAGAAACTAAACTGTATTAAAGGGTCACAGAATTAGGAGCGCTAAGAATTAGGCTGAAGTGAAGTCTGTTGACAGAAAAGAACAGTGTGGCCTTCAAAAAGATCAGACCAGTAGGACTGTGGGTTCTACGCTTAATGCAATCATCTAAGGATTTGGGATAAACACACATTGTTATTTAGTCAAATAATAGACCCTCTTGAGATGGCACACTTAGTTTACTGGAGCTCAAGTCTTTGTACGAAACATGGGTAGGCAACAGAGACTGAGCAGTTAGAATGGAAGAGTTAAAGCCTTAGAGACTAACCTATAGTAGGGGCCATGGCTGGGGTGTTCTCAGAGGGAGCAGGGCTGGGGGTGTCTTAAGAGAGAACAGGGTGGGGGTGTCATCAGAGATAGTAGGGCCCTTGGGGTGGCAGTGGTGCTAAGTGGACTGGTGAACATTTCTAATTCTTTTCAGCTGGTTCTCATAAGCTTCTGTGTTCTTGGATAATGAAGAGCGTGTCTCACTAGAGAGGAGGGCCAGTGCCAGGGAGGAGATTGTGGACATGATGTACATATGAAGATTTCAGTGGAAAGGAGAGTTTCCACTCAGAGTCATAGTGGTATCAAGTGTCTCCAAAGGAAGGGTGGGATGGGATCAACTCTGAACACACAGTAGGGCAATATGGGATTTGCAGCTGCAGTGGAAGAATCAGGATACAACTTTTGGCTGCATTTTCAACTTGGTCTGGCTGCACACATGATTGGGATGCATAATGCATTAGCTGAACAATGACATCTATTCAGTAACCAGAGCTAGCTCTGAGCTTCCTACAACAGAATTCAAACTCTTCTCACAGCAGCACTGACTTAGAGAAGAAAGACAACTCATTTAAAACAGTCTTTACAAAAATCTGTTGACAGATTTAAGGAGAAATGCTTTACAGATTTTCACCATTGACTTAAATTAATTTTATTATAATGATATTCTTTCCTTTTTTTCTTTTGTGACTGTGCTTATTGAAATTGCTATATTCTGAGTGTCTACCGTTTATCTTTCCCACAATATGTTAAAGATAAACTGAGAGTGGTGGCATGTAACTTTTGCTCTAGCATTTGTGGGGTAGAGACAGGTGAATCTTTCTGAGTTCAAAGCTAGCTTGGTCTACATAATGAGTTCTAGGTCATCCAGGGGGTAATGCAGTAAACCTCGTCTCAAAAAAGATTTTTAAGAAAAGATTTGCTTATTTATTTATATATTTGATGTATATGGGTGTTCTGTCTGCAAATATGCACACCAGAAGAAGGAGGCCATTGGATCCCATGGGACTACTGTTATAGACAGTTGTGAGCTCCTATGTGAGTACTAGGAATTGAACTCAAGGCTTTTAGAACAGCAGTCAGTGCTCTTTAACTGCTGAGCCCTCCATCCAGCCCAGAAGAAAGATTTTTAAGTTGGGTATTATGTAACATCTATAATTGGGCCCTGTTTGTTTTTGTGTATGATGAGGTTAAATGATAATGGAAAGAGCACGTGATAAATTTGTGGAAATTTTTGATACCTCTATTTTTGATACCTCTGTTATTTTTGTGATGTGTCATACTGATGAACAGAATTAGGGATATTCTCCTAAGTACCAATAAAGGGGCCTGACAAGAACATTGCTAAGAGATGAACTGTGGTCCATTTCAGTTGAGCTCCGAAGAAGCTGACCTTCCTCTAAAGTCAGGCTCACTGGGGATAAATACAAAGTTGAAGCTTAGTTGTTGGCAGCTTTATAAAAGGTCCATGGAGATATCATTAAGGTCCATCTCTTGCTTCCCATATAAATACATATCTTCTAAGTAAAACTATTAGATGCAGAGCTCTGAGTTTACTAAAGTACTTTTCAAATAATTACCTTGCTTCGTCCAAAAACTATTTGTGACGCAGTTGCATTTGTCATCTTTCCACGTTATGACCAAATACATGACTGAACCTACTTAAGTAGGAAACAGGATTCATTTTCACTCACGGTTTCAAAAATTTCTTTTTGTGGTTAGCTGGATCCATTGTTTCTAGGTTGGTAAGGAGATGAAAGGTTGTAGTGAGGACCATTGCTTACCTCATTTGATGGAAAAGAGGAGGAGGTTGAGGAAGGGAGATAACATAGTTTGCAAGGGCTCAACTCCAACAATCTACTTCCTTCAGTTTGGTCTTACTTTCTAGATTATATGTTACTCCAAATATCACATCAAATGGTGAATCTGTCAGCGGAGGAATCAGTCGTTATGCTCAATACTCTAATGGTCCATCTGACTCCCTTAAACCCCATGTCTGAATCTTGCTATGGTGAGCCCTGAGTTTTCAACACATGGGGGAACATTTCATAACAAAATTATGATAGTATTAATGTTATTGTAGAAATCAACCCTCAAAGCTTTAACAACTTAATCAAGGGCACACAGGTAAGGGAACAAGCTAGAGTCTGATGCTTGATCTGCATCCTCTCATTCTAAGTCCCTCCCTGCTTCTTTGGGCAGATGGTTCATGGGACGAAAGGTATTTGCTGTTTACCCACTTGCTAGATGTGTCTTGAGTTTCTGGAAGTTCTAGTGCACATTTTAGTGTGATTACGGAGACACTACCAGACAGTACTTGCTCTAAGCTTGCCAAACTGTGGTAGTATGCCTTCTCCAAGAGTAGTACTCATTTGGGGTCACTTGACTTATACAGTTCATTTCTGGGATTGTGTGTGTTGCTTACACAAACAACCTGCTTTTAACCTTCTTGGGACATCGAAATCCTGCCTTAGACAAAGCTAGCTGCTTCATTAAAGACTGTAGGATTCTGATGTGCAAAAAAGGCTTTGGGACTTGAGGGTGACCATTGGATCAAAAGTGCTGGAATTATCCAGACATTGTTAACAACAAAGGATTTGTAACTATACCTCAAACTTTCTTAAAACAAAACTGCATTTTAATAAGATTTCTGTATGACTCATATATACACTAGAGAATGAGAAACAATGAAACAATGTACTAGATACAGTCATCCTCTGCATCTTCTCAAAGTCCTTCCTACTGTTTTATGTTTTTGTTTTTTTTTAAATAATTTTTTATTACATATTTTCCTCAATTACATTTCCAATGCTATCCCAAAAGTCCCCATACCCCCCACCACCACTCCCCTACACACCCATTCCCACTTTTTGGCCCTGGTGTTCCCCTGTACTGGGGCATATAAAGTTTGCATGTCCAATGGGCCTCTCTTTCCAGTGATGGCCTACTAGGCCATCTTTTGATACATATGCAGCTAGAGTCAAGAGCTCCGGGGTCCTGGTTAGTTCATATTTTTGTTCCACCTATAGGGTTGCAGATCCCTTTAGCTCCTTGGGTACTTTCTCTAGCTCCTCCATTGTGCTGTGATCCATCCAATAGCTGACTGTGAGCATCCACTTCTGTGTTTGCTAGGCCCCAGCCTAGTCTCACAAGAGGCAGCTATGTCAGGGTCCTTTCAGCAAAGGCTTGCTAGTGTATGCAATGGTGTCATCGTTTGGAGGCTAATTATGGGATGGATCCCTGGATATGGCAGTCTCTAGAAGGTCCATCATTTTGTCTCAGCTCCAAACTTTGTCTCTGTAACTCCTTCCATGGGTGATTGTTTCCAATTCTAAGAAGGGGCAAAGTGTCCACACTTTGGTCTTCGTTCTTCTTCAGTTTCATGTCTTTTGCAAATTGTATCTTATATCTTGGGTATACTATGTTTCTGGGCTAATATCCACTTATCAGTGAGTACATATCATTTGAGTTCTTTTGTGATTGTATTACCTCACTCAGTATGATGTCCTCCAGGTCCAACCATTTGCCTAGGAATTTCATAAATTCATTGCTTTTAATAGCTGAGTAGTACTCCATTGTGTAAATGTACCACATTTTTTGTATCCATTCCTCTGTTGAGGGGCATCTGGGTTCTTTCCAGTTTCTGGCTATTATAAATAAGGCTGCTATGAACATAGTGGAGCATGGGTCCTTCTTACCGGTTGGGACATCTTCTGAATATATGCCCAGGAGAGAAATTGCGGGATCCTCTGGTAGTACTATGTCCAATTATCCGAGGAACCGCCAGACTGATTTCCAGAGTGGTTGTACAAGCTTGCAATCCCACCAACAATGGAGGAGTATTCCTCTTTCTCCACATCGTTGCCAGCATCTGCTGTCACCTGAATTTTTTATCTTAGCCATTCTGACTGGTGTGAGATGAAATCTCGGGGTTGTTTTGATTTGCATTTCCCTGATGATTAAGGATGCTGAACATTTTTTCCGGTTCTTCTTAGCCATTCGGTATTCCTCAGGTGAGAATTCTTTGTATAGCTCTGAGCCCCACTTTTTAATGGGGTTATTTGATTTTCTGGAGTCCACCTTCTTGAGTTCTTTATATATATTGGATATTAGTCCCCTATCTGATTTAGGATAGGTAAAGATCCTTTCCCAATCTGTTGGTGGCCTTTTTGTCTTATTGACGGTGTCTTTTGCCTTGCTTTGCAGTTTCATGAGGTCCCATTTGTCAATTCTCGATCTTACAGCACAAGCCATTGCTGTTCTGTTCAGGAATTTTTCCCCTGTGCCCATATCTTCAAGGCTTTTCCCGACTTTCTCCTCTATAAGTTTCAGTGTCTCTGGTCTTATGTGGAGTTCCTTGATCCACTTAGATTTGACCTTAGTACAAGGAGACATGAATGGATCAATTCGCATTCTTCTACATGATTACCACCAGTTATGCCAGCACCATTTGTTGAAAATTCTGTCTTTCTTCCACTGGATGGTTTCAGGTCCCTTGTCGAAGAACAAGTGACCATAGGTGTGTGGGTTCATTTCTGGGTCTTCAATTCTATTCCATTGGTCTACTTGTCTGTCACTGTACCAGTACCATGCAGTTTGTATCACAATTGTTCTGTAGTAAAGCTTTAGGTCAGGCATGGTGATTCCACCAGAGGTTCTTTTATCCTTGAGAAGACTTTTTGCTATCCTAGGTTTTTTGTTATTCCAGATGAATTTGCAGATTGCCCTTTCTAATTCATTGAAGAATTGAGTTTGAATTTTGATGAGGATTGCATTGAATCTGTAGATTGCTTTTGGCAAGATAGCCATTTTTAAAATGTTTATCCTGCCCATCCATGAGCATGGGAGATCTTTCCATCTTCTGGGATCTTCTTTAATTTCTTTCTTCAGAGACTTGAAGTTCTTATCATACAGATCTTTCACTTCCTTAGTTAAAGTCACACCAAGGTATTTTATATTATTTGTGACTATTGAGAAGGGTGTTGTTTCCCTAATTTCTTTCTCTGCCTGTTTATTCTTTGTGTAGAGAAAGGCCATTGGCTTGTTTGAGTTAATTTTATATCCAGCTACTTCACCGAAGCTGTTTATCAGGTTTAGGAGTTCTCTGGTGGAATTTTTAGGGTCACTTATATATACTATCATATCATCTGCAAAAAGTGATATTTTGACTTCATCTTTTCTAATTTGTATCCCCTTGATCTCCTTTTGTTGTCAAATTGCTCTGGCTAGGACTTTAAGTACTCGTTGAAGAGGTAGGGAGAAAGTGGGCAGCCTTGTGTAGTCTCTTATTTTAGTGGGATTGCTTCTAGCTTCTCACCATTTACCTTGATGTTGGCTACTGGTTTGCTGTAGATTGCTTTTATCATGTTTAGGTATGGGCCTTGAATATCTGATCTTTCCAAGACTTTTATCATGAATGGGTGTTGGATCTTGTTGAATGTTTTCCGCATCTAACAAGATGATCATGCAGTTTTTGTCTTTGAGTTTGTTTATATAATGGATTATGTTATATTACGTTGATGGATTTCCGTATATTAAACCATCCCTGCATCCCTGGAATAAAACCTACTTAGTCAGGATGGATTGTTGCTTTAATGTGTTCTTGGATTCGGTAAGCAAGAATTTTATTAAGTATTTTTGCATCGATATTCATAAGGGAAATTGGTCTGAAGTTCTATATCTTTGTTGGATCTTTCTGTGGTTTAGGTATCAGAGTAATTGTGGCTTCATAGAATTAGTTGGGTAGACTACCTTCTACTTCTATTTTGTGGAATAGTTTGTGCAGAACTGGAATTAGATCTTCTTTGGAGGTCTGATAGAACTCTGCACTAAACCCATCTGGTCCTGGGCTTTTTTTGGCTGGGAGACTATTAATAACTGCTTCTATTTCTTTAGGGGATATGGGAGTGTTTAGATCGTTTACTTGATCCTGATTTATCTTTGGTACCTGGTATCTGTCTAGAAATTTGTCCATTTCGTGAAGGTTTTCCAGTTTTGTTGAGTATAGCCTTTTGTAGAAGGATCTGATGGTGTTTTGGATTTCTTCAGGATCTGTTGTTATGGCTCCCTTTTCATTTCTGATTTTGTTAATTAGGATGCTGTCCCTGTGCCCTCTAGTGAGTCTAGCTAAGGGTTTGTCTATCTTGTTGATTTTCTCAAAGAACCAACTCCTCGTTTGGTTAATTCTTTGAATAGTTCTTGTTTCCACTTGGTTGATTTCACCCCTGAGTTTGATTATTTCCTGCCGTCTACTCCTCTTGAGTGAATTTTCTTCCTTTTTTCCTAGAGCTTTTAGATGTGTTGTCAAGCTGCTAGTGTGTGCTCTCTCTAAGTTCTTTTTGGAGGCACTCAGAGCTATGAGTTTCCCTCTTAGAAATGCTTTCATTGTGTCACATAGGTTTGGGTATGTTGTGGCTTCATTTTCATTAAACTCTAAAAAGTCTTTAATTTCTTTCTTTATTCCTTCCTCGACCACGATATCATTGAGAAGAGTGTTGTTCAGTTTCCACGTGAATGTTGGCTTTCCATTATTTATGTTGTTATTGAAGATCAGCCTTAGTCCATGGTGGTCTGAGAGGATGCATGGGACAATTTCAATATTTTTGTATCTGTTGAGGCCTGTTTTGTGACCAATTATATGGTCAATTTTGGAGAAGGTCTTGTGAAGTGCTGAGAAGAAGATATATCCTTTTGTTTTAGGATAAAATCTTCTGTAGGTATCTGTTAAGTCCATTTGTTTCATAACTCCTGTTACTTTCACTGTGTCCCTGTTTATTTTCTGTTTCCAAGATCTGTCCATTGATGAAGTGGTGTGTTGAAGTCTTCCACTATTATTGTATGAGGTGCAATGTGTGCTTTGAGCTTTACTAAAGTGTCTTTAATGAATGTGGCTGCCCTTGCATTTGGAGCATAGACATTCAGAATTGAGAGTTCCTCTTTTAGGATTTTACCTTTGATGAGTATGAAGTGTTCCTCCTTGTCTTTTTTGATAATTTTGGGTTGGAAGTCGATTTTATTCGATATTAGAATGGCTACTCCAGCTTGTTTCTTCAGACCATTTGCTTGGAAAATTGTTTTCTAGCCTTTCACTCTGAGGTAGTGTCTGTCTTTTTCCCTGAGATGAGTTTCCTGTAAGCAGCAGAATATTGGGTCCTGTTTGTGTAGCCATTCTGTTAGTCTATGTTTTTTTATTGGGGAATTGAGTCCATTGATATTAAGAAATATTAAGGAAAAGTAATTGTTGCTTCCTATTATTTTTGTTTTTAGAGTTGGCATTCTCTTTTTGTGGCTGTCTTCTTTTTGGTTTGTTGAGGGATTACTTTCTTGCTTTTTCTAGGGCGTTGTAGTCTCCCCTCCCCCAGCCTGAAACCTGCTTGCTCAGGGGTGGAGCTTCCTGCTCATTCGTTCTGCCACGTGAACTGCTGGACCATGCTGCTTTGCTGTTTGGAGCCACACACATGCTCACCCTGCTACTGGACCGCTAGATTATTTGGCAGGAATCAGGTCCCCTCCCCTTCCTTCATAACTGAGTGTTGCGACAGTAAAAATGGAGCTTTGATCAGAGTGACTTTGACTTGGCTTCATTCTTTCTTCTACCCGTCTAGTTCCTCTCTTGCAGCCCGAGTTGCCATCTCAGTTGAACCGTTCGTTGCGAGCTGCTGGTTGGCCGCAACAGGGCATGATTTCCGTCCTTGTTGGTTTTTTTTGTTATTATCCTTTGAAGGGCTGGCTTCATGGAAAGATAATGTGTGAATTTGGGTTTGTTGTGGAATACTTTGGTTTCTCCATCTATGGTAATTGAGAGTTTGGCCGGGTATAGTAGCCTTGGCTGGCATTTTTGTTCTCTTAGTGCCTGTATAACATCTGTCCAGGATCTTCTGGCTTTCATAGTCTCTGGTGAAAATCTGGTGTAATTCTGATAGGCCTGCCTTTATATGTTACTTGACCTTTCTCCCTTACTGCTTTTAATATTCTCTCTTTATTTAGTGCATTTGTTGTTCTGATTATTATGTTTTGGGAGGAATTTCTTTTCTGGTCCAGTCTATTTGGAGTTCTGTAGGCTTCTTGTATGTTCATGGGCAATGGGCATGTCATTCTTTAGGTTTGGGAAGTTTTCTTCTATAATTTTGTTGAAGATATTTGCTGGCCCTTTAAGTTGAAAATCTTCATTCTCATCAACTCCTATTATCCGTAGGTTTGGTCTTCTCATTGTGTCCTGGATTTCCTGGATGTTTTGAGTTAGGATCTTTTTGCATTTTGTATTTTCTTTGATTGTTGTGTCGATGTTCTCTATGGAATCTTCTGCACCTGAGATTCTCTCTTCCATCTCTTGTATTCTGTTGCTGATGCTCACATCTATGGTTCCAGATTTCTTTTCTAGGGTTTCTATCTCCAGCGTTGCCTCACTTTGGGTTTTCTTTATTGTGTCTACTTCCCTTTTTAGGTCTTGGATGGTTTTTTTCAATTCCATCACCTGTTTGGTCGTGTTTTCCTGCAATTCTTTAAGGAATTTTTGTGTTTCCTCTTTAAGGTCTTCTACCTGTTTAGCTGTGTTCTCCTGTATTTCTTTAAGTGAGTTATTAAAGTCCTCTTGATTTCCTCTACCATCATCATGAGATATGATTTTAAATCCGGGTCTAGCGTTTCAGGTGTGTTGGGGTGCCCAGGACTAGGTGGGGTGGGAGTGCTGCATTCTGATGATGGTGAGTGGTCTTGATTTCTGTTAGTACGATTCTTACGTTTGTCTTTCTCCATCTGGTAATCTCTGAAGCTAGTTGTTATAGTTGTCTCTGGTTAGAGCTTGTTCCTCAGGTGATTAAATTAGCCTCTATCAGCAGACCTGGGAGACTACTCTCTCTTTAGTTTCAGTGGTCAGAGTACTCTCTGCAGGCAAGCACTCCTCTTGCAGGAAAGGTGCCCAGATATCTGGTGTTCGAACCTGCCTCCTGGAAGAAGTTGTGTTCACTCACCAGAGGTCTTAGGATCCCGTGGGGGATCCTGTGTGGGTCCTTGCGGGTGTCCGGAGACTCTGCGGGCAAGGCACCCAGGTGCTGGAGTGGACCAGAAGGGACTTGTGCCCCTGATCTGGCCTGGTTATCTGCTTCCCTAGTTAATGCAGTCTCAGGTCCCATGCGATTGGATTGGAGCAGACGCTGTGTTCCACTCACCAGAGGTCTTAAGGTCCCGTGGGGGATCCTGTGTAGGCCAAATCTTTCTCTTCAACAAATGACAGTACCTGGGAGCTGGTGAGATGAGTCAGTGGGTAAATGGTCCAGCAGCCAAACCTGTCTCCCTGAGTTCATTCCCTGCCACATGGCCATCTTGTACCTATCTTCTCCCATACTGGGGTCACAGGCTCAGAGCTTTCCAGTACCTGCCCCCCAAGTTTTGGAGGGGGACTTAAAGGAGGGTATAGATGGAGATGCAACTGTGTGATTCTGCTTTCTGCAAGGTTCTAAGGCCCCAAACCTGTCACCGAGGTCCGGCTCAGGGGAGCCCGTGTCCACCAGCGGTGGGCAGCGCCTGCTCAGTCGGCTCTGGCATTCCACAAGGCGAGTAGAGCTAGCGCCTCATGTAGCTGGCAGAACTTCATTCACACAGCCCAGCCAGGAGGAGGGGGAGCGGAGCAGGAGCGAGCTTTTTTGGTTTTTTGTTTTTGTTCTTTTTTTTGTTTTGTTTTGTTTTGTTTTGTTTTGTTTTGGTTTGGTTTGGTTTTAGGTTTTTTTTTTTTT